>NC_073691.1:92524116-92736616 GCF_029784155.1 Uranotaenia lowii
ACGAAAGCCAAGCACCCTTGGTTGTCTTCGTGCACTGTGGTGGGCCCCGCTCGTTGTTCACCAAGGTCTTCGAGCAAGCGCTGCATCCACAAGACTTCCTGGCACGTTTCCGCTAGTGCCACATACTCCGCTTCCATGGACGAGAGGCTGACACACGATTGCCGTCGGCTCGCCCAAGAGACGGCAGCTCCAGCGAAGTAAACCACAAATCCAGTCGTTGATTTACGGGAATCTGGATCACCAGCCCAGTCAGCATCGGAGAACGCCTCGAGACTTCCATCGTTGACACCGCCGAGTTTCAACCTCCAACCAGCAGTTCCCTTAAGGTAGCGTACCACACGTTTTGCGGCAGTCCAATCTTTCTCCGTGGGACCACTGAACTTTCTGCCCAACGCAGCCGCAGAGGCGGCGATGTCGGGTCGGGCACATACGGCGACGTACATCAAAGCGCCAACGAGGCTTCGATATAATGTAATGTCCTTAAACTTCTTGCTGTCGGTCGTATCCTTGTAGAAACCTTGGTCCATTGGGGTCCGGGCAACCTTCGCATCTTTCATTCCGAACGCAACGACCAAGCGCTCGATGTACGATTGCACTCCCAAACTGAAGATTCCTTCCGAGTCTTTCGCTACTTCCAAGCCCAGAAAATACTTTGCTTCGCCCAAACACTTGATATCGAAATGTGTAATGAGCTCTTCGTAAACTTGGGCTATCTCCTCCTCACTGGCACATCCAACCAAAATATCATCTACATAGACAATCAAGTAGACTTTACGGGAATTCCTCACGGCAGTGAACAAGCACGGATCGGTGGAACTAGGTTTGAACTCCATCTTCGCCAGAACATTCGACAGCTTCTTGACCATAAATACTTCTGCGTAAACGACACACTTTCTCCTCCTGTCCACGTACCGCATATCCTGGTGGCTGGCGCATGTAGATTTCTTCGTTGATCTCACCGTACAAGTACGCAGTACGGACGTCTAGGTGCTTGAGTACAAGTTTGTCTCTGCTAGCCACGGCCAAAAGCGTCCTCAGAGTAGCATGGCGAATTACCGGAGCAAACACCTCGTCGAAATCAACCCCGTACCGCTGTGTCTGGCCTTGAGCCACAAGACGCGCCTTGTATCTTGCCACCTCGCCAGACTCGTTCGTCTTCGCCTTATACACCCAGCGACTACCGACAACCTTCTTTCCAGGTGGGAGGTCCACTAGTTCCCACGTGTTGTTGTCCTTATGAGACTTTAGCTCATCTTCCATCGCGATCTTCCAAGCATCACGCTCGGGACACTTTGTTGCTTCGGTAAACGTTACCGGTTCCACAACTGCTTGAGAGGCCACACCCACTACAAAATCTGACAAATAACCAGGCAACTTTCGGTTTCTAGAGTTACGGCTACCAGGGACTTCTTTGACAATTTCATCAGGCTCTAACTTAACGCTCAATGGATCTTCTGACGCTGAATCGGGGCTAAATTCAAAAAACTGCTCCTCCTCACTTTGATCTCCATCCGAATCGTCGAGTTCGGCGTATCTCTCCGACTCTCCTGTTGGGATCTGCGTCTGGTCACAATCGGAACCTGTCAGAGGAACCAATGTTTCTATCTCTATCTGTGGTGTGTCAGGATTTTGTTCTTTTGGACAACCAAACTCTAAGAACTTGGCATCGCGACTGATAGTTACTCCCGCATAATCAATTACAATATATAGAGAATATTCTATATTGTCTCTAAACGTTATCGTTTATTGTAAAGTGAACAGTATATGTACAATAACACAGACCATATTAACAATCTGTATTATGATTATCTGTTAAAGTACCATATGGGGAAAGGGCTGTTAAGCATGTTTACCATTCAAAAAGAGCGATTTTTTCGAACAAATATTTCATGCTACATTATTGGATACGGTTAAAATATCATCCACTTTTGGCGAGCAAAACAATCTACCTGAATGTTCTAGCTACGTTGGAATACAAAATCATAGATTTCATCAACTTCAATGGATATAGTTTGCTTATAGTAGTTTGTAGTAAAAATAACGCTCAATCATACGTTCCGCATATTGTAAAATATTTTTAAAAAGAGCTTCCCTGTACCATAACCAATATAGTTCCAATTCTTTCCCACAAAAAATAAAATAAAATTAAAATGTTGATGTTTTTATTTTTTATTTCTGATATTATACATGGATTGAGTGCAATATCTGTACTCTGATATCAGTTCTTTCTACACTGATGAGGAAAAAATCATGCAGATCTTCATTGTTCAGCCTTTCAGCAGATTTTTTTTCCGCTCTCCGCTCAGCAGAGATCTTTGTTTCTGTAATTTCATTAGTTTTATTTAATCTCATTAGTTTTTATCGATAATATAATATAGTTTTACTTACTTTTCGCGTTCTGTGTGTTTTTCTCAGCGTGATTCTTTTTTTTCGGAGCCATTTTGAACACAGTTTTCAGTTCCGAACCTGGCGTGGGGTTGCCGACACAAATTTTAACGAAGTGAAGTGAAAATTAGCAGATGCTGAACCCAAGAGCGAAAAAATGCATAAGCTCACAACTACATCTTAAAATAACAATATTAGTTATTATTCGCAAGAGGTGAAATGATAGCGACTTGTCTAACTCATACAATGTTGTCACAGTATTTGTTGCAGGTATGCTGGTGTTCACAACTACACTTTGAAATAACTGTTATGGTTAGGGTTCATTTTATGTCAGACGATATCGGCTCACAAAATCAATGCATTCTGTTATGATGTTGGTGATGCCGATAATTAATGATTATTTATGTTATGATTCATAAAGATTACAACAATATCGTTCAATTCATGTTTTTTTTAATTTAATGTCTAATGCTAAGAAAATATAAGGAAACTTTGTCGTACACTGTTAGAGTCCTGGATAAGGTCCAGAGACAATATTCAAAGGTTGCAAATTTTTATTCTCTTATTATACTATACTTACTAAATCATATATCATATTGTCACTGTCACTGATACGATCCTGTCATAATTTATTGAGGTAATAAAATTTTGAACATGTATAATGAAATGATACTTGGAAGATATTTCATACTGGTACTGCTACCAATATATTAAGTTAATAGTTAGTACTATATCCCCAACTGTTTTTAATTATGCGGGCTTTGTGCTGCCCTGAGTAGCCTATAAATGTTAACTTCTGAGCCTTACTGTCAAATTTTCCTCGCTTAACATCTGGTATGTGAACCCACGCCTTCGACCCAAAAACCCGCAGGTGACCAACATTCGGTTTCCTTCCAAACCATTTTTCAAAAGGGGTCGAATCGATCGCTCGTGAAAGTAGCCTATTTTGTAAATAGTTTGCGGTGATAACAGCCTCGCCCCAATACTTTTTATCGAGATTCGCGTCAAGAAGCATCGTTGTTGCCATTTCTTGGAGGTATCTATTCTTCCTTTCCGCAACGCCATTTTGCTGAGGCGTATATGCGGTAGTAAATTGAGCTTTTATACCTTCCTCAACAAAAAATGCTTGTAGCCTCTTATTGTCATATTCTCCACCACCATCGGAGCGGACAATACGCGGCTTTCTATCAAATAGGGTTTCTACATACCTGACGTACTCAATAATCTTGTCGGTGGCGTCCGACTTTCTGGCGAGGAGATACACGACCGTATACCTGCTGTAGTCGTCGATTACGGTCATCAAATATCGGTTGCCGCTGGGTGTCGATGTCTGCATCGGCCCGCCCAAATCGGTGTGCACCAAATCCAGCACCTTCGTTGACTTCCGTTCTGCCGATTTTGGAATCGGCGTCCTCGACAACTTTCCCTCGACGCAGGTTTCGCAAACCATTCTTATTCCGCAATCTTTCACTTTCATGCCAGCAGCCATTTTTTCTTTTGCGATTCTATCAACGGATGTCGGATCTCGGTGTCCAAATCTTCGGTGCCACTGGTGTTGACAAAGTTCATTGTGCTGCTTACTTTCACACTTTTGTACAGTCTCAATCAACTTCAGGTGGTACAAACTGCCTGACCTTATTCCCTTCACAACTACTTTGCCTGATTGGTCACAAATGTCACAATCATTTTGATTAAAAAACACTTCAAAGTTCTTTGATGCCAGTTTTGACACTGACAGCAAACTAGTGGTTAATGAAGGAACATACAGGACATCTTCGAGAGTAATCGTAACTGTCCCACCGCAGCCGTCAACACCAGTCACCTCCACTGTACCACATCCGGCTGACTTTACCACCGAACCATCCGCTAGAATAATTTCCTGGGCACTCTCTTCGTTGAGCGACGTAAACACTCCCCTCACATTCCACATATGGCTGCTGGCGCCACTATCAATCACACAACAATTTGGGATTTTTCTTCCGGCCATAAACAACACTGCACTAGCATTCCGCTCCACAGCTACCTTAGCCTTCGAAGGCTCACTTTTGTTTATTTTCTTCCTCAAATCTGGGCAATTTCGTTTGAAATGACCCTTTTTCCGGCACTGAAAACATTCCACTTCCGGTTTGCTCCCACCGGCTCTTCGCGGATTTGCACCGCTCTTCAGCGCTTTCGCTTCTCCAGAGAATCCACCTGAGCGTTCTTTCCTGCGCTCATATTCATCCAACAGTTTGGATTTCACTAATTGCACTGTTAAATCCCCGTCCGGTCGACCCTCCAGCGCTGTCACCAGCCCACTGTATGAATCTGGCAAGCTCCGCAAAATCATTGCAATTTTGAGCGAGTCTTCCGGATCCTGCCCAGCACTTTGCAATCTATCAAAAAGCTCTTCCACTTCGAACAGGTGCGATTCTAAATCGCCACCTTCCCTCAGATTCAGATTGCACAGTTTCTTCAATAACGACACTCTGGAGGTCACGGAGCACTTCTCGTGATACCTCCGCAAACACTCCAAGAAATCACTTACCGACGGGGCTGCCTTAACCAAGCTATACTGGTTTTCCTCAATGCAGAGCCCCATTGTCGCTCGAGCCCTCTTGTCATCCTGTGACCACTTTGCCGATACTGGCTCCGGCTTCGGCTCTTCTACCACATGGAAAAGTCCCTCCCTTGTCAAGAGCATTTCCATCCTGAACTTCCAGGACGACCAGTTCTGGTTGTTCAGCTTTTCAAATTTGCTGATTGCTTCCATTGTTGCCACGGGATACACGTAACCGCACACCGGCAAACAAAAAAACCACGAAGCAAAATTTCTCCCGCACCACAATTTGAATTTCACAAAATGGCGGCCAGCGTCCGAACGAAAAAACACTTGCGCGACAATTCCGAACACAAAAAAGTCACTTCCGGAAAACCTCCACTGGGCCCATAACCTGTTAGACACAAGGCGGACAGGTGCGAAGTGGAATCGACGTTGGGCGAACGGAAAATGACACTATCGGAAAACTGTTTTATCCGGGGAAATAAAACGCACGGCGCAAAGTATAAAAAACGTATATTCGGGAGAACGGCAAACTTACAACTAACACACATACGCTCATCGAGTCAGCTCGCGGCAGTGCAGCCAAAAACGATGAACACGCTTAACTTAATGTAGTGACAAGGGGTGCACAGTAGCATCATTTCATCAGATAGAACCATTGATGCAAACTTGAGAGGACTTACGATCAGTGCCACTCCAACTAAGGGATGTCCCCAAGGTGGGGTTATATCACCGTTGTTGTGGTCACTGATCATGGACGACCTCCTAAGCAAACTTGTATCTATGGGATTCGATGTTATTGGCTTTGCTGATGACGTAGTTATTACAGTTCGGGGAAAACATGAGAATGTGTTGTCTAATAGAATGCAATCTGCACTTTACTACGCACTATTCTGGTGCAGGGAAGAAGGACTGAACATTAACCCTTTCAAAACTACTGTGATAGCATTCACTACGAGACGAAAAACTGCACTAAAACTTCTAACACTAGATGAGGAAGTGCTAAACTTCGAATCACAGGTGAAATATCTAGGAATCATACTAGACTCAAAACTATCATGGAACCCACAATTAGAGCATGTAATAGCCAAGGCTACAACAGCTCTATGGGTTTGCCTCATAGGAGCAGGGAAAAATGGGGACTAAGGCTGAAAATTATCCATTGGATATTCACAGCTATAATAAGACCCAAAATCTCCTATGCCTCCTTAGTAACTAGCGAAGCTTCAAAGAATAGCAACACTATCTATAACTGGCGCTATGCGAAGCACATCAAGCGAGGCTCTGAATGCATTACTCTGCCACTACATCAATTTTTTGAGTTAGAGGCAGAACGTAGGAGACCAAGACGGTGAGGGAAGCTACATCGCCGGCGTAGCCAATGACGAAGAGGAGCCACTCCCAACCATGAGTGAAGTTAAGGAAGCCATTTGCCAGCAGAATAGCAACAAATCGGCTGGGAAGGACGGCATCACAGCTGAACTTATCAAAATGGGCCCGGACAAATTGGCCGATTGCCTACACCGGTTGATGGTCCGGATCTGGTACACAGAACAGCTACCGGAGGAGTGGAATAAGGGGGTAATATGCCCCATTTACTGTCCTCAATGCCGCCTACAAAGTGTTGTCCCGAATCCTACTCCGCCGCCCAACGCCACAAGCAAACAGATTCGTGGGAAGTTATCGAGCCGGCTTCATGGAGGGACGGTCTACGACGGACCAGACCTTCAGATTACGGCAAATCTGCACAATGCTCATTAGACCGGTTGTTCTCTACAGGCACGAGACGTGGATATTCGAGCGACGAGTGGAAAGAACCATCTTTGGCGACGTGCATGAGAACGGAGTGCGCTACTCTACGGCGAACCCAGTATCCAGAAGGTGGTGAAGGCTGGACGGATACGCTGGGCAGGGCATGTTGCAAGAATGCCGGACGACTGTCCTGCAAAACAGGTGTTCGCTGCCAACCCGGTAGGAACGAGACGAGCAGGGACGCAACGAGCGAGGTGGTTATAGACCAAGTGGAGCGTGATCTGTCGAATGTGGGATGCTCGAGAAGTTGGGAATGGTTGCCATGAACCGAGGGAATTGGAGGAATATTGTTCATCATGTTAATGCCATGAGCAGCTATATAAATATGTGCAACGTTCATTTGCAAGGAAAGGAAAGCACATTGACAGTACTGAAGTATACGGAATTGTGTGCTGGAACGGGCGGAAATTCACCAGATGTGCACCAAAATTCATCAGATGTGCGGCAAAATTCACCAAGTGTTCATAAGATGTGCGTTCCATCAGTTCCTATCGGCTTCCACGAAATTTAGGCGACAAAAAACTTGCGCCAAATAAGGGTTGATGGGATGAGATCCAACCTCGAGTTTAAACTTGTATGTATGTATGGATTTGATGTTTTGGCCTAGAGTGTGCAAAGGTTGGATCCCATCTCGTAGGGAGGCAGCACCATAAACATTGTAGGTGACGCCAAAAATTTGTTCGAAAAAACTACAGTCCGACTATCTTGATACTTGGAGATCTTTTGTTCCATCTTTGATTTTCGATTTGCATTGGATTCGATGAATACTTCATACCTCTGATCGTAAGACGGAACACCATATATAAATAAATAAAATAATAAAAAAAAAACAAAAAAAAATTTTAAAATTAAAACAAACTGCATCAAAAGAAGTTAAAATTACAAATCTAAAACAAAAAATCAAAAGTTTCATAATTTAAGTTAAAAAAAACTACAATAAATACAACAATTTTAAAAACTACAAAAATGTGAACATACAACAAAAAAATAAAAATAAAAAAAATATCAAAACGCAGATTAATAAATTTTCAATTTGGATTCACAGTTCAGATTTACATTGAAGATATGAATTTCAGATTTTAAATTACAGGGATATGAATTTCTGTTTTTTATTTGTTTTCTAGATATAAGATTTTTTTTTTGTTAAAAATTAGATTTAAATCTTAATCTAAAAAGCTTCGTCAGAATTATATTTCACCTTTAAATTCGATTTGCAGATAAAGATTAGTTCTTAGATGTTTGAAAAACAATGGTTTAGGAATTCGCAGTATTCGGTTACATAAGATGAGTTTCCTTTTTGATTTCCTATTTCTTATTTTGGTGAAGCGCTGATAAAACCTGAAATAGTACACTGCAAAAATTCGACACATTAGGGGTATGTGTCTGCCTGTATAGATTTTTGCAATTTGTCTGCCAATTAAAAAATATATGCCACACATAGTTTCTGGAAATATTTCAGTGATATATGTACAACATGAACATTATAAAACGTCACACATAGGTTCTAAATGTGTGAAATATTCGTTTGAAGCTCGTTTTTTAGTCTACTTTCTGGCGTTTAAAATTGTGCAGACGATTTTTAGTTTACTA
Organism: Uranotaenia lowii; assembly: GCF_029784155.1. NCBI lineage: Eukaryota > Metazoa > Arthropoda > Insecta > Diptera > Culicidae > Uranotaenia > Uranotaenia lowii. The sequence goes on from NC_073691.1 coordinate 92,532,446, forward strand.
AATTCGATTATCATTTGTTCCGCAGAACTCGTCGTGAGTGGTCGCCTTTTCTTATTTACCCGCGTTAGTGAAGCTCGAAAAATTAGTGAGGTTTGAGTTTTGCTGCATTGCTTCGCAATAAACTTACCTGCGGGTTGTTGAAGGTTCCCGAAATATCCGGATTGAGGTGCCGTTACCGGGAAGCGTAGTGGTTTTATCACCATCTTCAAGTGCTCAACAACAAAAGAAGGTTCATCAACAGAAGCCAACACAAAAGACCGCGTTGGCATCAGGTGGTATAGGGTGGCTCGCATATTAGGGCTCACCTAATATTGTTTTTTTTTTCTTCAAACAATTTTTTTTTATTTGTTTTTTATTGGTTTGGTTTAATTCATTTATCCCTCAATTCTGCTGTACATTTCGTTTATATTCTTATTAATTATTATTAATTTTGTTTGCGTTTTGTTTTTTTTTTTGAGTTTCAAGGTTTTTTTCGCCGCTCGAACCCATTAGCTCGGAAATTGCCGACTCATGGATGACGACGGCGAGGCGGGCAAAGATCCACCCCTTCGGGAGGATGTTTCCAAAGAAAGATTTTCTGAGGAAAGAACTTTCTATCCTATGTACCTCTCGGACACGGAAGATACCCCTTCCCCCTTACCGCAAACCCCTTCTTCCCAAACTCCCTTTGTGTTTGGCAACTCCCAGTCATTGTCAACTCCTCAAGTGAACACCCCATCATCATCAACCCCTCTCGAAAAAGCTAACGAGTTGCCTCAAGCTGCCCCTCGTCGTCGGGTTTACCAAGCTGAATCGACGGGACCTTGGGTAGTTTATATCCGGTCCAAACCGAATGGGAAATCACTCAATGTGATTTCAATCGCCCGGGACCTTGATCGATCTTACCCTTCCGTAATTAGCTACCAGCCGATGAGACCGCATAAGATGCGCATTGTTGTTGGTAGCTTGAAGGAAGCAAATGCCATTGCTTGTGACCCGAAGTTTACGATCGAGTACCGCGTTTACGTTCCCGCTCGTGACGTGGAAATCGACGGAGTGGTAACTGAAGAGGGTTTGACCGTCGATGACCTAATGGAATCAGGGGTTGGCCGATTCAAGGATCCTGCTCTTCCAACGGTCAAGGTGTTGGACGCGCGACAATTAAAATCAGCATCTGGCGAGGGGGAGGAAAGAACGTTTTCCCTGTCGAACTCTTTTCGGGTTACCTTTTCCGGCACTGCACTTCCTGATTACGTTGCGATCGGGAAGGTTCGTCTACCTGTGAGACTTTATGTGCCTTCGGTCATGTTCTGCCAGAAGTGCAAGCAGTTGGATCATACGGCCGCCTACTGCTGCAATCAGGCACGCTGCTCTAAGTGCGGGGAGAAGCATGACGAAGCTTCGTGGACAACACCAGCAGCAAACAGGTGTTTATATTGCACTGGGGAAGCATCTCATGCTCTCTCGGCGTGTCCGAAGTACATATCGCGCCGAGAAAAAATCAAGACTTCTCTAAAAACTCGTGTCAAAAAGTCGTATAGAGACATGCTGATAAAGTCTTTGCCAATCGTCTCAGAAAACCAGTTTGGCCTTCTAAGCGAGAATGAGTCCGAAGAGGAGGATCCATGTGAAGGAACATCAACTGGGCCATCCTTCAATAAAAAAGTTTCACAGGCTCCAAAAAGGAAACGCACAACTAACACACAACCCCTACTAGCTGCCAGCAAAATTAAAACTAAAAAAAATCCTCAAAGTGGAAATAGTAATTCTTCTCCTCCTATTCAGATTCCTCCGGGTTTTAATCCATCCCCGAAGGACTTCCCTCCACTTTCTGGGAAGTCAAAACCCCAGGCCTCCCTTCAGAATTCAGGCCCATCAGTAGCTAACAGGAATGCAAAAATTTCCAGAGAAACTGCATCTGATCCATCGTCGAAAAGTTTTCCCAGCTTTTCGGCTGATGGTAAGATGAAATTCTCGGAAATTGTTTCGTTCATCCTGGACTTTTTCAGTGTACCAGCAGGATGGAGGACTATGATTAATATGTTTGTACCCCTTTTGAGAGAAATTTGAAAAAAGGAAGCTCTCACCATGACCCTCATTTCAGAAACAATTTCTTTTGATGGCTAATTCATTCAATGAGGGAAGAGAAATTGTTTCTGTATTACAATGGAACTGCAGAAGTATTCTACCAAAATTAGACCCATTTAAAATATTGGTACACAATTTGAATTGTGATGTGTTCGCCTTATGCGAAACTTGGCTCTCTCCAAACGTAGATTTCCCCTTCCATAGCCACAACATAATTAGCCTGGATCGTGATGGTCAAAGAGGGGGCGGCGTTCTTTTGGGGATCAAGAAATGCCACTCTTTCTATCGTATTCCACTACAATTATCTCCAGGTATTGAAGTCGTTAGTTGCCAAGCTAGAATAAAAGGTCAAGACCTTTGTCTAGCCTCGGTTTATATTCCGCCATCTTCAAGCGTTAGCCGGAACCAATTGGCGAATATTATTTCACTTCTGCCAGAACTCCGGCTAGTTCTGGGAGATTTTAACTCCCATGGCGTGGGCTGGGGTAGCTCACGTGATGATGAACGTGCTAACATTATTTATGAGCTGTGCGACGACTTCAACATGACTGTCTTAAACAATGGGGAAGTGACTCGAATTAATGGATCCCAATCACAGCATAGTATTTTAGACCTTTCTTTAGCTTCTTCCTCTCTGAGTTTGGATTGTACGTGGAAGGTAATCCAAGACCCTCAGGGAAGCGATCATTTGCCTATCAATATTTCTATCATCAGTGGTCGTAGTCCACTCGAAGAAATCAATATTCCTTATGACCTCACAAGGAATATAGACTGGAAAACGTATGCATCGGATGTCATTGAAGCCATCGACTCAACAGACGAACTGTCTCCGGAGGCAGAGTACAGTTTTATTTCTGGAACAATTGTGGACTGTGCAATCGGAGCACAGGTCAGACAGAATGAAAGCTCGACGATACAGAAACGGCCTCCCACTCCGTGGTGGGATGGAGATTGCTCACGCGCGAGAGGTGAAAAGTGCAAGGCGTTTGTTGAGTTTCGCAGAACCGGATTGCCAGAGAAGTTCCAACGTTACTTGGCCTTGGAACGCAAGTTCAAGAACTTAATCAGGGGCAAGCAACGGGGGTACTGGCGGCGATTCGTGGATGGGTTATCTCGAGAAACGTCTTTGCACACGCTTTGGAGAACGGCACGAAACATGCGAAATCACACTCCTTCGAACGAAACTGAAGAAAGTTCAAGTCGATGGCTGATACAGTTCGCGAAAAAGGTCTGCCCGGACGCAGCACCAGCTCAGAAACACTATCGGGATACAGAGAATAGTTCCGAAACGGAGGATCAATTCTCGATGGTCGAACTTTCACTTGCGCTCTGGTCTTGCAACAATTCAGCTCCCGGACTGGACAGAATCAAATTCAACTTGTTGAAGAATCTGCCAGATACCGCTAAGAAACGCTTGTTGAATTTATTCAATAAGTGTTTGGAGCTGAACATTGTTCCGTATGACTGGAGACAAGTGAAAGTCATCGCCATCCAAAAACCGGGAAAACCAGTTTCTGATTACAACTCGTATAGGCCGATTGCAATGCTCTCGTGTCTCCGGAAATTGCTCGAAAAAATGATTCTCTTTCGGCTGGATAAATGGGTTGAATCAAACAATCTGTTGTCAAGTACACAATTTGGATTCCGTAGAGGCAAGGGTACGAGCGACTGTCTAGCATTACTTTCATCAGACATTCAATTGGCGTTTGCCCAAAAAGAGCAGATGGGGGCAGTATTTCTGGACATCAAAGGGGCATTCGATTCGGTGTCCATAGAAGTGCTATCTAGTAATCTTAACTCTTGCGGAATTCCACCAATATTGAACAATTTTCTATATAACCTGTTGTCTGAAAAAATCATGCATTTTAGTCATGGAGAAACCAAAGTTGAACGAATTAGTTACATGGGTCTACCCCAAGGCTCATGTTTAAGCCCCCTGCTATACAACTTTTATGTCCGAGAAATCGATGCTTGTATGGCACAAAATTGCACGCTAAGACAGCTTGCGGATGACTGTGTTGTTCATTTCACAGGTAAAACAGACACTCAAATTAAACCTCCGCTACAAGAAACTCTAAATAATTTATCACATTGGGCCAGGAATCTAGGCATCGAGTTTTCGCCTAGTAAAACCGAGTTAGCAGTTTTTTCAAGGAAGCATTCCCCTCCTCAAATAGAGCTCCTTATGATGGGTAGAACTCTAACTCAATCTCTTAGTTTTAAATATTTGGGTGTCTGGTTCGACTCTAAATGCCTCTGGGGAAAACATATTAGGTACTTGACTCAAAAATGCCAAAAGAGAATCAATTTTCTTCGAACGATTACTGGAACCTGGTGGGGTGCTCATCCACAGGACCTCATCAGGTTATACCAAACAACGATACTGTCGGTCATAGAATACGGAAGCTTTTGCTTTGAGTCCGCCGCGAAAACTCATTTGATCAAACTAAAACGAATACAGTATTGTTGTTTGCGTATTGCCATGGGTTGTATGCAGTCGACACATACGATGAGTCTCGAAGTACTGGCGGGAGTCATGCCGTTGAAAAATCGGTTCTTCGATTTATCGCTACGTTTCCTAATTCGAAGTGAAACTATGAATCCTTTGGTGATAGAAAATTTGGAAAGGCTTATGAATATTAATCCGCAAGTAAAATATGTAAATAATTATAAAACTTTTAGTCAATTAGAAATAAATCCTTCTTTATTAAATTCGGACACGAGTCACTTTTACCCGAGTAGCAGTTCCTTGATAAGATTCGATCTGTCCATGACCGCTGACATCCGTGGAATACCAGATCACGTCCGACCCAACATTATTCCTTCAATCTTTGCTTCAAAAGTACGTGAAATTGATCCTATAAAAATGTTCTTTACTGATGGTTCTAGAATCGACAACGCGACTGGCTTCGCAGTGTATAATGAGGGCTTTGAAGCTTCGTTCAAGCTTCGAGAGCCATGCTCCGTTTACACTGCTGAGCTAGCCGCTATTTACTGCACCTTGGAACACATTCGCACACTGCCCGTAGACCACTATTTCATCTACTCGGATAGTCTCAGCTCCGTTGAGGCGATTCGATCGATGAAACTGATGAAGCGCTCTTCCCATTTCTTGCTGGAAATTTCTGGGATATTGGGCGCTCTGATCGAAAATTCGTATAGAATTACCTTAGCTTGGATCCCGTCTCATTGTCTTATACAAGGCAATGAGAAGGCGGACTCATTGGCTAAGGTGGGCGCGTTACAAGGTGAAATCTTTGAGAGGATAATAACTTACAATGAATTCTTTTCAATACCTCGCACTTTAGCAATTAACGCTTGGCAGTCTAGCTGGGATAATGGCACAAAGGGACGTTGGCTCCATACGATTATCCCTAAGGTTCCGACGAAGGCATGGTTTAAGCATTTTAACTTGAGTCGCGACTTCATTCGCATGATTTCTCGGCTCATGTCAAATCACTGCTGGCTTGACGCGCACTTGTTTCGTATTAATCTCGCTGCAACCAATGTTTGCGTTTGTGGGGATGGCTACCACGACATCCCAAGCAACCAAAAGTCGCGTTTTTACTTAAAGATGGAACTCCGAAGTTCACATTTGGCTGAAAAAATGTTTTACGGGAACTTCAGGTGACTCTTGTCGCGTAAAAGTTACTCAGGAACTTCCATCGCCCTTTGAAAGGTTAAACTATCGATAACAGAACTTCTAGGCGCTTTCAATGGAACTTCTTTCAAGAAGGTCGATAACGTTCGCGTAACATTCCAAAACGCACCATTATGATACTTGAAGGTGTTTTAAAGAACCTATATGGGAAATCTAAGCGACATGTCAAAAATGTTTTTCAAGAAGGTCGATAACGTTCGCGTAACATTCTAAAGCGCACCATTAAGATACTTGAAGGTGTTTTAAAGAACCTATATCGGAATTCTAAGCGACATGTCATAAATGTTTTTCAAGAAGGTCGATAACGTTCGCGTAACATTCTAAGGCGCACCATTAAGATACTTGAAGGTGTTTTAAAGAACCTATATGGGAATTGTTCCGTTGCTAGGAACGGAAAGACAAATTTTCACTATTCAAAGAAACTTAGTCAGAGCACTGGCAACTCTAACTTCGACGACAGTCCACACTTAACTGACACCGATAGGGATACGCTTTTCCAAAATTCAAAGACAAACACTTGTTCCACTGAAACACTTTATTTAAACTTCACTTTACTTGAACTTACAACTTAGAAACTTGAATCAATACTAACTCTCCTGACTACGCAAAGCTACATTTATATGATGATCGAATCTTCTAGAATCTTCGAGTGCACGCGAGTCAACAATAATATAAGAAAATAAATTGTTCTGGAACCTTCTAGTACAATATTTACTCCGAATCTCGTAGAACAGTTTAGAACCTTCTAGAAAACTCCATGAGAAAATTCTTTCAAGCTAACAGCTTGAACATCCTCCCCCCGGATGAAACCTCTTTCATTTGTCGCTCTCAATATTATTGTCTTCGATTGGCAAAATAGACACCTTCGTAATTGCTCTGCGAAATTTTGTGTTGTCACTATAAATATCTACAACACGCACCAATCCATCCTCTCCAGGGTACACCTTGTCGACTATTCCTAATTTCCAATTTAATGGTGGTAAATTCCTGTTATGGACCAGAACAATCATTCCTGGTTTAATATTTGGTTGGATCATATGATTTTTCTTCTTAGGCTGCAAACTCCGGAGGTAGTCCCCAGACCACGATCTCCAGAAATGTTGTCGCATGAGTGTCAGGTGTTGCAATCTACTCAGTCTATTGATTGGAATATTTTCAAGTGAAGGCTCTGGCAAAGCGGTCATCGGCCGTCCAATGAAAAAATGCGCAGGCGTTATCACTTCAGGGGTATCTGGGTCTGACGTCGTTACAAATATCGGCCTTGAGTTTAGGACGGCTTCGATTTGCACGAGTAAAGTTGAATATTCTTCAAATGTTAAAGGCACATTTCCTGCAATCCTTTTCAAGTGGGTTTTAGTACTTTTAACAGCTGCTTCCCATAATCCACCAAACTCTGGGGCATCAGGTGGTATGAAATGCCATTCAATACCTTTACTCAGGCAAAAACTCCCAATCTTATGTTGCTTCGCTTCCTCTAGAAACATAGCTCGTAAACGTTTCAACTCATGATCCGCTCCACGAAAATTAGTGCCATTATCAGAATGTATCTCGGTAGGATAGCCTCGACGCCCAATGAATCTTTGGAGTGCGGCTAAGAACGCTTCTGTAGACATATCCGTTACCAATTCGAGATGCACAGCACGCGTGACCATGCATACAAAAACAGCTATATACGCTTTGATGATGATAGGTTTGCGTGCCCCTTGCTTCACCAGAACAGGGCCAGCATAGTCAACACCTGTTTTGGAAAATGGAGGTGCTGGATTCACCCTACAGGATGGTAATTGCCCCATAAGCTGTGAAGATCTACATGGTTTGGTACGGAAACATTTTACACAAGACGATATGACTGATCGAACCACAGAATATGCATCGGTCAGCCAATATTCACGACGAATAACATTTACCAAATTTGTGGGACCCAGATGTAGATGTTCTTCGTGAAGTGTGCGTATAAGCCGCCGTGTTACTTGACTCTTCTTGGGCAATATCAGCTGATGTCTTGAACAATAAGGCAAGTTGGAATGCTGTAACCGTCCTCCGACTCGTAACATTCCATCGACCAGGATTGGAGAAAGAGCTGAAGATATTTCAATGGTTGTCCCCTTTCTATTCTATCGATTTCATCTCCAAATTCCTGCTTCTGGATAACTTTCACAATGACATTCAAGGCACATCTCATTTCATTGATTGTAGGGATTGGATTTTTCATTCGATTATCATCACCTTTGATGCGGCAATTGTGTGCAAAACGCATTACGTACGCCATAACTCTTTGCAGTTTTCGAAAACTATCAAATTTCCAAAATACTTCTAGGGGCTTCCATCCGATAACAGCAGACACGATAGAATTAACCTTCAATTCCGGCAATTGATCATCCGGTATGTCGAAGACTTCGAATTCGTTATAGCTACTTGAGGTTAGAAACTTAGGTCCGTACCACCACTGAGAGTTAGCAATAAGATCTAGCGGTTGCTGTCCTCGAGAGATTACATCTGCGGGATTAAATTCTGATCGGACATAGCACCAATGATAACTGGATTCTTTGGTGATCTCCATGACACGGTTTCGTACGAATGTCTCAAGTCGTTCTGGTGATTTTTTCAACCAAGCTAATACTATTTGGCTATCCGACCACATTGTAACACGTTGAAAATTCATTTTCATCGCATCCTGAACCTTTTTGCTTAGTCGGATGAGAATTAGAGCTGCACATAATTCCATTCTAGGGATGGTCATTCGTTTCAATGGAGCAACCTTCGATTTACTGCATAAGAGCCGCATTTCAGCAGAACCGTCAGAAAATATACACCTTATGTATATACAAGCCCCATATGCCACTTCCGAGGCATCTGCGAAACCGTGCATTTCATAAGCTTGAGTTTCACGGCCAACCACGCATCGAGGAATTTTCACTGTTCTTATGCATTGAAGAGAATTTTTCAAATGTTGCCACTTGTTTTGAATATCATCTTCTACAGGATCATCCCAATCAACCTTGCTTTTCCACAGGGTCTGCATGAGGATCTTGGCTAACACGATGATAGCCCGCCCCGCATAATCAATTACAATATATAGAGAATATTCTATATTGTCTCTAAACGTTATCGTTTATTGTAAAGTGAACAGTATATGTACAATAACACAGACCATATTAACAATCTGTATTATGATTATCTGTTAAAGTACCATATGGGGAAAGGGCTGTTAAGCATGTTTACCATTCAAAAAGAGCGATTTTTTCGAACAAATATTTCATGCTACATTATTGGATACGGTTAAAATATCATCCACTTTTGGCGAGCAAAACAATCTACCTGAATGTTCTAGCTACGTTGGAATACAAAATCATAGATTTCATCAACTTCAATGGATATAGTTTGCTTATAGTAGTTTGTAGTAAAAATAACGCTCAATCATACGTTCCGCATATTGTAAAATATTTTTAAAAAGAGCTTCCCTGTACCATAACCAATATAGTTCCAATTCTTTCCCACAAAAAATAAAATAAAATTAAAATGTTGATGTTTTTATTTTTTATTTCTGATATTATACATGGATTGAGTGCAATATCTGTACTCTGATATCAGTTCTTTCTACACTGATGAGGAAAAAATCATGCAGATCTTCATTGTTCAGCCTTTCAGCAGATTTTTTTTCCGCTCTCCGCTCAGCAGAGATCTTTGTTTCTGTAATTTCATTAGTTTTATTTAATCTCATTAGTTTTTATCGATAATATAATATAGTTTTACTTACTTTTCGCGTTCTGTGTGTTTTTCTCAGCGTGATTCTTTTTTTTCGGAGCCATTTTGAACACAGTTTTCAGTTCCGAACCTGGCGTGGGGTTGCCGACACAAATTTTAACGAAGTGAAGTGAAAATTAGCAGATGCTGAACCCAAGAGCGAAAAAATGCATAAGCTCACAACTACATCTTAAAATAACAATATTAGTTATTATTCGCAAGAGGTGAAATGATAGCGACTTGTCTAACTCATACAATGTTGTCACAGTATTTGTTGCAGGTATGCTGGTGTTCACAACTACACTTTGAAATAACTGTTATGGTTAGGGTTCATTTTATGTCAGACGATATCGGCTCACAAAATCAATGCATTCTGTTATGATGTTGGTGATGCCGATAATTAATGATTATTTATGTTATGATTCATAAAGATTACAACAATATCGTTCAATTCATGTTTTTTTTAATTTAATGTCTAATGCTAAGAAAATATAAGGAAACTTTGTCGTACACTGTTAGAGTCCTGGATAAGGTCCAGAGACAATATTCAAAGGTTGCAAATTTTTATTCTCTTATTATACTATACTTACTAAATCATATATCATATTGTCACTGTCACTGATACGATCCTGTCATAATTTATTGAGGTAATAAAATTTTGAACATGTATAATGAAATGATACTTGGAAGATATTTCATACTGGTACTGCTACCAATATATTAAGTTAATAGTTAGTACTATATCCCCAACTGTTTTTAATTATGCGGGGCATAATCAATTACAATATATAGAGAATATTCTATATTGTCTCTAAACGTTATCGTTTATTGTAAAGTGAACAGTATATGTACAATAACACAGACCATATTAACAATCTGTATTATGATTATCTGTTAAAGTACCATATGGGGAAAGGGCTGTTAAGCATGTTTACCATTCAAAAAGAGCGATTTTTTCGAACAAATATTTCATGCTACATTATTGGATACGGTTAAAATATCATCCACTTTTGGCGAGCAAAACAATCTACCTGAATGTTCTAGCTACGTTGGAATACAAAATCATAGATTTCATCAACTTCAATGGATATAGTTTGCTTATAGTAGTTTGTAGTAAAAATAACGCTCAATCATACGTTCCGCATATTGTAAAATATTTTTAAAAAGAGCTTCCCTGTACCATAACCAATATAGTTCCAATTCTTTCCCACAAAAAATAAAATAAAATTAAAAAATTTAAATGTTGAGATTTTTATTTTTTATTTCTGATATTATACATGGATTATACAATCTTACCTATTTGTGCAGATCTGCATTGTTCAGCCTTTCAGTAGATTTTTTTTCCGCTCTCCGCTCAGCAGAGATCTTTGTTTCTGTAATTTCATTAGTTTTATTTAATCTCACTAGTTTTTATCGATAATATAATATAGTTTTACTTACTTTTCGCGTTCTGTGTGTTTTTCTCAGCGTGATTCTTTTTTTTTCGGAGCCATTTTGAACACAGTTTTCAGTTCCGAACCTGGCGTGGGGTTGCCGACACAAATTTTAACGAAGTGAAGTGAAAATTAGCAGATGCTGAACCCAAGAGCGAAAAAATGCATAAGCTCACAACTACATCTTAAAATAACAATATTAGTTATTATCCGCAAGAGGTGAAATGATAACGACTTGTCTAACTCATACAATGTTGTCAATGTTGTTTTTTTTTTTAATTTAATGTCTAATGCTAAGAAAATATAAGGAAACTTTGTCGTACACTGTTAGAGTCCTGGATAAGGTCCAGAGACAATATTCAAAGGTTGCAAATTTTTATTTTCTTATTATACTATACTTACTAAATCATATATCATATTGTCACTGTCACTGATACGATCCTGTCATAATTTATTGAGGTAATAAAATTTTGAACATGTATAATGAAATGATACTTGGAAGATATTTCATACTGGTACTGCTACCAATATATTAAGTTAATAGTTAGTACTATATCCCCAACTGTTTTTAATTATGCGGGAGGGGACAGAAATCCCAGTGGATCAAAGAGTTTGGCAATTTCAGACAGAATGCTGCGTTTCGTTGCTGTTGTTGATGAAGTGTTCAAAGGATCCGATACAAATAGAAAAATATCTTCAACGGGATTCCAAATAATGCCCAAAACTTTTATTACTTCATTTGCCGCATGATCCTCCAGAACCTTGCATTGTTCACGTAATGCAAGAGGAACACAATCCAAAATCTCTGTTGAATTAGAGCACCACTTATGGACAGGGAATTTACCTAGTTCAAGTAGTTCAACCAGCTGCTGCTGACGTTTCTTGGCTGACTCCAGACTGTCATCGCCAGATAGCACGTCGTCTACATAAAAATCTTCAATAACAGTGGATGCTCCCAGGGGGAATCGCTCTTTTTCATCTAAAGCCAATTGTTTTAAACATCGTGTGGCGAGGAAAGGAGCACAAGCAGTTCCGTAGGTTACGGTTGATAATTCAAGAACTTCTAACTTTGTATGTGGAGATTCTCTCCAAAAAATTCGTTGCAGGGAAGTGTGTGCTGAATCAACATTGATTTGGCGGTACATTTTACTTATAGAGAATTCGTTTTCGTGTGGTGGTGCACCGGGGCACTACCGGTAGTGCACTTTTTGCTGTTTTCATGCTCGTTTTCAGGATGGGTAGTCCACTGGTAGTGCACCATAAAGTGGACGGTGGAACACTCTGAAAATATTCGGTGTTACTTGCGCTCTCACCAATACTATCATGAATTTTGACAGCACATGCTTCCCGATGTAAACAAATATCAGCTGGTTGGTTTATTTCTATACCGTATAAATTGCGTTCGAGCTGTTTTTTTTCTCTTTATTATCCCGAAGAACGGAAACTTGTTCCGGATTCAATACCAGTGCCGTTTCCAACAGAGGCGGAGAATTTCACCTGGATGGCACGTTTCAAAGCAAACAACGCTTCCAAGAAGAAATGTGCCCAGAAGGCTTGCTGCAATCAGTTCCAGGCGATGCCGAAAAAGAGCAGCAAATCCGAGTGCAAAAAGGTCAACCCAAAGATCTGGTGGAATCGCCCAAATCGAAAAGTTTTCTTGTTCGGAAGGGTCCTATAAGTTGGTCTCCACAGCAAGAAGCGTTCAGCTGCATCGAAGCTACTCTGCTTCGAGCTGTGGGGTGACGATGCTCGGTTGCGCCAAGTCCCGGATTCCCACCCGTTGCCCTTCAAAAACGGTAGTTCGAGACTACACCCGCATTGGGAGCTTGAATTTCGTTTCGGTCTGTTAGCTAAATTTTCTCCCCCGATTTCCGCGATCTGAGTTCGCCAATTTGACTTCCAAGAATTTGTCTTTTGTCATCTGAAAACGGAAATAGGTACTCGAGGTATTTGCGAGGAATAAACGTTCAAAATACCGGAACCTTCAAGCTGGGATAACTGCAGTCTAGCAGCAGCAAACATAGACCACCCAGAATCAGCTGGTATTGCAGTTATCATCAGAGCCAGAGGCGAATCTACCAAGCAAAATAAATCTGAAATCTTCACAATTCAACACAGTATATAAATTCATGCTAAAATTTTCATATTATTTAAAAGATAATGATCAACTAAAGTAAATTTCATTTCAATTTTCGAAGTCAAACGAAAACAAATACCAGCTGTAATGGATTTTTGACAGCTTGATGTTTTCTGTTGACACTCCCGATTTCACGTACACCAACAAAGGTGGGTGCGAAACTCGATTCATGCTCGTTTTCATCGTGGAAGGTGCAACACTTTCGGGTGGTGAAAACGAATACGGTATTACATCAGCAGTAAAGACGTATCGATGCTTGCGGAATCGTAATACTATAGAAAATAGATCGGATTGCACATTGCCACCTACCTTCAGAACGTCGTTTAAGGAGAGGCTGTCTTTATCAGGCTTAGACGAAGCGTCGAATACCACTCTGCATTTTGTCGAGGAACTGTCTGGGCGTAATACAGCGTGATGAGGCAAATAATACTTCTGGAGCTGTGGTGGGTCTTGCCGCTCATCAACTAGATGACAATGACCCAGCCGGAGATACTCATTGATGAATTCTGTGTACTGTCTTCGGAGATCTTCGTTTTTGATAAGCCGTTGTTCCAATTGGTAGAACCGTCTTAAAGCCAGTGAACGACAATCTTCAAGCTGATCAATGGTGTCTTTAAGGGGAAGCTGAACAACAAACCTGCCTTCTGCATTTCTTCGATGAGTAACTAGAAACTGGTCTTCGCACTCCCTTTCTTCCGTGGATGTTGCGTCGTAATGAGGAACTTCTTCTATTTTCCAAAATTGATGCAAAGCATCGTACAAATCCTCTATTTTGACCACGTTGGCAAAACTCGATTCTTGCTTAAAGCCAACTTCTCTTAATTCTCCGGTGAAAATCCAACCCAAGCAAGATTCGCGAAGCTCTGGGAGACCTTCTTCTAATTTGAAAGAACCGGTTTTCATCAGTTAAAAGAAGAGGCCGTTGCCGATCAGCATATCAATGTCTTGTGGTTTGTTAAAGTCAGGATCAGCGAGGTGGAATCCTGGTGGGACAAACCAACGAGATGTGTCGATGAAGGAGCTTGGAATTTTTCCGGTTACTGCTGGAGACACAAAGCATTCGATCACACTACGATAATCGGTACACATTGATCTTATTTCGACGAAAACCTTCTCATTCGTATTTGTAGTGTTGTTGTTTACTCCCCATATATTCATATTTGCTGGAAGAATTTGAGTCCCGATTTGGTTTGCCATTTTCTTGGTTATCAAGTTGATTTGAGAACCACAATCGAGTAACGCTCTACACTTATGAGGCACTCCTTTAGAATCTATTATATTTACTACCGCTGTGAGTAGGAACACCGTTCGCCTGACGGGTGTACTGTTGATGGAGCACGTTGCACTTTCAGTTGATGAATGTGGTGATGTCAATTCTTCGTTTGCAGGGCCTTCCTGAAGCACTTGAGAAGTTACTGATTTATTCGCTTCGTAGTTATTCCGTCTTCCATCTTCATGAAGTAAAGTGTGGTGTCTCAGATGGCATTTCAAACATTTCTTATCAGATGGGCAATCGCGCAAAAAATGACCATTGCGTAGACAGTTAAAACACAGACGAAGCTTACGCGCTGTTTCTACTCGTTCTGCGACCACCATTGCCTTAAAATCTGGACATTCAAACCCCTTGTGCTGCGAATCACGACATATATTACAACCGTTTGTTGGTACATCATCTGTTGCAATGAAACTTCTCATGTTCGTTTGTCGTCCATATGAAACAGGTCTGGCTACTAGTTGGGCAGATTTTACTTGTTGGTTTGACAACTCACAACTTTCTAAAATACTGCATTGTTTCTTCAGGAACTCAATAGTGTCTTCATATTTGGGGAGTGTTCCACGTGAAAGTGTAGCCTCCCACTGCTTCCGAGTGTTTCGATCCAAGGCAGACGTCAATAGGTAGACAACAATATTCTCCGACATGCCGACTAATTCTTGCTTCATGTATCGTAGATTCTCAATATGACGGGTGCAATCATCTAAGAGTTGTCTAAGCTCGCGGTAGCTTTCGGAAGTCATTTTCTTAAATGAAAGGAGTCCACGAATATGGGTATCTACTATTACCCGTGGATTTTCAAAACGGTCTTCTAAAATCTTCCAAGCGAGCTCATAATTGTTTTCGTTTATGGTTCTAGCATCTAGAACTCCTGCCGCGGCACCAATCAGAGCCTTATCCAAATGAAACAGTTTAATAGTATCTGAATCGTGAGATTGGGCCATCACATCGAGGAACATGGCCTTGAATTTAGGCCAGTTTTCGTATTTACCATCGAATGTTGGGATTGGCGCCTTAAGAGGTTGTTGATGGATGACTACTTGCGGCGGTTTTGCGGTCGTATTTTCGGCAAAGTCCAGAATATATGTCTCTACAATCGCAGACACTTCTTGATACATCTGCTCAAAGGATCCATAGAATACCTCGTTTTCTTCATAATCGTCTTCCGTTAGATATTCGCTGAGCTCGTTATGCAGACTCACGAACTCTTGATACGCTGTATCCAGGCATTTGACATACACCTTCAACTGAGCTAAATTTAGCTGAATTCGTGGATTTCGCACGACGGCCTCAATGCGTTGAACCTTTGCAAATACGAGTCCTCGGTTCCGTAGAAGAGCTTCATATTTTTTACATTTTTCACCTGCGTTATTTCTAACAGCAACTGGCTCCGAAGAACATTCTGGAAACCCTTCCATACGGTGTAATGATGCATCTGAAAATCCAGCAAACCCTTCAGCTGCTTCGAGCCCGACACCGGCTGTGTCGCTGCCTTTCCTTGTGGGTGAACGTCCAATCGGCATTTTCAAAAGATCTTTTTCTTTTCTGCTTTTATCACTTCCCGCATAATCAATTACAATATATAGAGAATATTCTATATTGTCTCTAAACGTTATCGTTTATTGTAAAGTGAACAGTATATGTACAATAACACAGACCATATTAACAATCTGTATTATGATTATCTGTTAAAGTACCATATGGGGAAAGGGCTGTTAAGCATGTTTACCATTCAAAAAGAGCGATTTTTTCGAACAAATATTTCATGCTACATTATTGGATACGGTTAAAATATCATCCACTTTTGGCGAGCAAAACAATCTACCTGAATGTTCTAGCTACGTTGGAATACAAAATCATAGATTTCATCAACTTCAATGGATATAGTTTGCTTATAGTAGTTTGTAGTAAAAATAACGCTCAATCATACGTTCCGCATATTGTAAAATATTTTTAAAAAGAGCTTCCCTGTACCATAACCAATATAGTTCCAATTCTTTCCCACAAAAAATAAAATAAAATTAAAAAATTTAAATGTTGAGATTTTTATTTTTTATTTCTGATATTATACATGGATTATACAATCTTACCTATTTGTGCAGATCTGCATTGTTCAGCCTTTCAGTTGATTTTTTTTCCGCTCTCCGCTCAGCAGAGATCTTTGTTTCTGTAATTTCATTAGTTTTATTTAATCTCACTAGTTTTTATCGATAATATAATATAGTTTTACTTACTTTTCGCGTTCTGTGTGTTTTTCTCAGCGTGATTCTTTTTTTTCGGAGCCATTTTGAACACAGTTTTCAGTTCCGAACCTGGCGTGGGGTTGCCGACACAAATTTTAACGAAGTGAAGTGAAAATTAGCAGATGCTGAACCCAAGAGCGAAAAAATGCATAAGCTCACAACTACATCTTAAAATAACAATATTAGTTATTATCCGCAAGAGGTGAAATGATAACGACTTGTCTAACTCATACAATGTTGTCAATGTTGTTTTTTTTTTTAATTTAATGTCTAATGCTAAGAAAATATAAGGAAACTTTGTCGTACACTGTTAGAGTCCTGGATAAGGTCCAGAGACAATATTCAAAGGTTGCAAATTTTTATTCTCTTATTATACTATACTTACTAAATCATATATCATATTGTCACTGTCACTGATACGATCCTGTCATAATTTATTGAGGTAATAAAATTTTGAACATGTATAATGAAATGATACTTGGAAGATATTTCATACTGGTACTGCTACCAATATATTAAGTTAATAGTTAGTACTATATCCCCAACTGTTTTTAATTATGCGGGTTATCACTACTTTTCCACTTAGTCGTTTGAACTTAACTTTTTATCTTTTCACTTCACACTTTCTACCTTGTCTTTATCCTTTACACTTTTTCCTCAACTGTTTCTTCTTTCTGTTCACTGTATCTTCACTGCACTGTAAATCCGGTTCGATAGGACCAATGTTCCGTTGCTAGGAACGGAAAGACAAATTTTCACTATTCAAAGAAACTTAGTCAGAGCACTGGCAACTCTAACTTCGACGACAGTCCACACTTAACTGACACCGATAGGGATACGCTTTTCCAAAATTCAAAGACAAACACTTGTTCCACTGAAACACTTTATTTAAACTTCACTTTACTTGAACTTACAACTTAGAAACTTGAATCAATACTAACTCTCCTGACTACGCAAAGCTACATTTATATGATGATCGAATCTTCTAGAATCTTCGAGTGCACGCGAGTCAACAATAATATAAGAAAATAAATTGTTCTGGAACCTTCTAGTACAATATTTACTCCGAATCTCGTAGAATAGTTTAGAACCTTCTAGAAAACTCCATGAGAAAATTCTTTCAAGCTAACAGCTTGAACAGGAATTCTAAGCGACATGTCAAAAATGTCTGTCAATTTTTTGTCATGGTATTTGTTTTGTTTATATCTGTACTGATATTTACAAATGGAATTCAAGATTTTTTCGAATTTTTCTTATAAATGTTAAATAAGATATTCGAATAAATTTTGATGATGCGAATTTTTGTTTTGATTCATATTGTGTACTGAAAGTCCTTTGAACGAAATAAGGTACCTTCTATTGACCAACCCACTCAATCATCTCAAATGACATTAAGTTTAAATACTAATCATTACAGTGGCAATTAGCTATTGATGGATTGGTCGAGAGGCTGATGAGTTTCATTGCAAACTAGAGAGCAGCGGTTCAATTCTCTAGGCGTGTAAGCAGCTTTTGTAATCAAAACAATATAATAAAAATCAATGAGATAGACCATGATGTCGGATTCGTCGATTGATTGTTCCGGACAATAGCAATTGGTTTTATGCACTCGCGTCCGTTCACGCCAAAATTCGTTAATCGACTGACTTTTTCATCTCTCTCTTTCCTAACCGTTTCTACAAAAGCCTTTTACACGCTCATAAAAGAAACATTCAATCGAATGTGTTTATTGATCAAAATCTTTAACCATTACTTTGAGCTGTTCATTTTTTCACGATTCATCTGTATCCTACAATCTCCTTTGCCCCTACTCTCCAAAGGTTTATACTTTCATAATATTAAAACTAGTTCTTACAAAAATGAAGAGAATGGTTGAAGATGATATAATTATCTTTTAAAAGATCTTCCACGAATCATATCATTATTTTTAATCTCTTCTGTTAAAGTACATTTCATAAAAAAATATTCAAGAAATAGTTATTCATTCCATCTCAGAGGTCTCATGGTCGCTTTGGTTACCTGTGCATGTACTGAAATCAGGCTTGCGTTGATTTTTTTTAGATTTCAACTTTTATTTATCAATTTAATGTTTGCATATTTTTCTGCAACTTTTTTTTTAAACATATTTTTGCGTCTAAAGACTTTTTATTTTCAAATAATTCTGTTTTATTATCTTCTTCTTCCTTCATAAGTTTTTTTAAATTAATATTCTTGATTCTTTTCTTAGCTAGGGTTTGTTTTGAATTTATATATTTAGTCTTTTTCAAATACTTCTAGGACATTGATGAGCAACCTGTGGCCCGCGGGTAGCGCTCGATTTTTAGAACTTCCCGCATACGAAAAAACCATATCTTAAATAGTTATCACGATACATCAACGGTTGTTGAAATAGTGAAGTTTTCTGTAAATGTTACTATTTCATCATACCTTGGCTCTGAAACGATTAAAACGATACCCTCACGTTCATGTTAAAAATAACATTATCAGATAAAGTGAATAATGGATATGATCGATTCGTTTTCAATTTTTCAAGCGTAAAATTGATCTCGAACCATTACCAAAAGTGTTCATGCATTTGATCAAAACGCCGGGCAGAGATGCCAGGTGTCCCTTATTAAATAAAATGTCAGTACGCCATAGGATTTTAATGTTAAAATTTCATTTTCAGATGGATACCATGTATTATGAACTTAATTCATCGGAAACAGAGTTTGAATTAAACTATATGAATTCAAAGATTACTAGATTTTTTACTCACGATTAGATTTCGTCTATTTCTATATAAATTTGGATCAAGATGGATCTATGCTGATAATCATATATAACTTTTTTACGCATAATACATCACAAATGACACTTATCAGCATATTCATCACATCATCGCACGCAACACAAATGGCACATTTAGTTGTATTAAATTGTTTTTATGAATTAATCTAGCTAGAACCAAAAAATTAAAACTTGAAAGTTCAGACAATCTGGCACCACTGATCAGTTTGTTTTGTTTAGTTCGCGCGAAATTTGCAATTTTGTTTTTGATAAACGTTTCGGGGATTGTTCCTTCCGTATCTTGACGGTCAATCAGCATTGAATTCGATATCTTTTTCACAACGACGCGACAGTGAAATCCAACCTTTGTGAAAAATAGAACCTTTCTAGCAGCAAGTGTACAACCCGGCGCGCCGGATGTTTTTCAAAACATCCGTGTAAAGGCTACAGCATGCCTAACTTTCCAGACACCGGTAGCATTAGAATTCAATCGAGGTACGAAAACCTGACGGGGGAACACCAAACCACGGTTGTGGAAAATCCTCCGAAAAAACGAACAAAAAACTACATCGAAATATATTTTTCTCCTTTTTCAGGTTATGGTACTGCCGGTTGGTCGCATCTCCGAAAGAAGGGTCCGGAACGATTTGATCTACCTCTGGTCCGAATTCCGGAAGGCCATGGCTTTGACACTGAGGACAGTGACGGTCATTTGCTTTGATGTCGAACATCTGTGCCATTTCGCCGGGTATGGACTTCTGGATTCCCGAATTAAGTGAGGAATGTATAAAGCTTCCGTGGAAAGTGAAAAATGATATTAAGCTTCCAAAAAATGGTGAATATTTTAGTGAATATGTTATATGTTTGTATTTTTGTGATTAAGTGAAAAATATACAAAAATTATCTCTAAAAATGTTGGCAATTTAATACCTTAACCACATGCGTATTCTGATGATGACTGTTAGTACTATTGTTAGGAAAACTTTTCCTATAAAGACCAATGAACAGTTATTAATAGTGTTGGCTTTCTCAACAACTGTCTCACGAACAGTATTTGAAAAACTTACGATTTATTTAAAGCGTAACGCATTCCTCATTATCGTAAGCAAAACATCCTAAGCACGTTTTATAGAATCGTTTTATCGCTTTCTATTGCAACAATAACCATTATAGTTCGATATGCTGCATACTATTAATAATAGTGTTTTCTGAACCATTAGCATACTGTATGCAGAAAAGTTTTCCCATACAACTGTTTTAACAGTTTTGAACAGTTACATAACCTAACGACATATTTAAAATACAATCATTTCGGAATTCACGATTCGGGCAATGTTTTTCACAATGTCTATAATCGTTTGGAAAACGTTATTGTACGCTTCATAAAATCGTCGTTTGACGATTTGAGAAATCGTTCGGTTATAATCCCCATTTATGCGGGTTGTTCTTACTTGTGATACGCACAATTTTTTTATTATTATTGATTGTTGGAAATTTGTATAATATGAGTAAGTTTTAAATTGGTTTGAATGAAAATTGGGTTGATTACTGGTTTGGTTTCTGTTTTTTTTTTCAAATTCAATTCCCATTATTCATTTTTTTTTTATTTCAATTTATTTTAATTTACTTATATTAACTTTAACACTTTCTTACTAGGCTTTCTTTTTTCAGGACCATTTTAATTCACTTATTTTTATTTAAAAAAATATTTATTGAATGTTCAATTACCATAAATTTTATTATTAATTGTTTTATCATTACCTTTTTTCAAGTTCTATTAGTAACACAATACCATCCATATGGCATTCGTGTCGAATTTCATTTCTTTTGTATTATTATTTTCCAATCTTTTCCATTCATGTAAAACTTTATTTTTTCATAACTCATTTTTTTTTCTTTTCAATGTTATCCTCTTGTTTTACAGCAGAAATTTTTTTAAGACATTCACCGTCTGAGCCCATTTACATAAATCTTGGACATCAAAGTTCTGAATCTTTAATTTGCTCCATCCTTGTCTTAAAGTTGATTTTTTTATCATCGTTTTCATTGGCTCTCTTTTTTTTTCAGCATTCATAATTTTTCATACTTCCATTTTTTTTTTCAAGGATTAGTTATTTTGCTTCCACTTTTTCCGTTCTGCTTTTTTTCTTTTTTTTCGTTTATTTTTCATCGTTCATTTGTTCAATGTCACAGCATTTTCTTTTGACGTCCTTTTAATTTTTTTTTAATAATTTTCTTTTATTACCTTTGCTTCTACTATTCCATAAATTTTCTATCAATATTCCTCCCCAAGTTGCTTTTGCCGAATACTTGCACTTTTGTAGTTGTCTGTTTGACTGCTCTACTATGAATCATTTTAATAGCATATAATCTTTCAAATGTATCGACTCTACAAAACTTTTTTCTTTTCCTCAAATTCTTACTTAAAAAAATAAAGTTCCAATAGAATATTTATATCGTTTGTACTTGAGAATAGAAATATATAGAGTGTAATTTTAGTTTTTTTTTTTTTTTTTAAGAAGAGCAGCTTTTAGCTCGATTTATTTATGGAAAATTTGAAAACCTTAGTAGCTTTTTTTTATATCTTTTCGGATTGGTAAATATTTAATTTTTTTTTCTTTTTTTTTTTTTCAAATTTTGCCTTTTCATTGAAATTCCACCTCCAAAAAAAGTTAACTTCTTAACCCTTAAATATTACCTTTCGCACTCTTAATTCTTGACTTTTTGTTTAACTCTTGACCTTAGACTCTCGACTCCTCACTATTTTTATTATTTTTTCTTCATAATTGTTTCTTTACTCATTACTTTTTATATATTTTTTACTTTTGAACTCTCGCTCTTGCTCCAGAATGACACCTTCACTTTGACTCTGAAATCCTTTTGTTTATTTACTTTTTCTACTTTTGAGTCTGGATTTTTTTGTTTCCTTATATTTTAAGGATATATTTTTTTTTTGCCTTTTGTATCATTTCATTGATTATTTTTTTTTATTGATTTTTCACCTGATTATTAATGTTCATTTCAAACTCCTTACTCCTATCAAAAACTTTCACATTTAAACTTAAAGATTTTTACAACATTGGCTATTATTATTTTTTCCACTCTAGAGTATAGCTTCATGTTTTCTTTTTTTTTTTTTTGCTTGATTACTTTTTTAAATTTATGACTTTAAATTCTTTGAATACTCAATGCTTTATGATTCTGCGGTCTTTGATTTAGAATGCTTTCATCTATCAGAAGTAATTTTTGCTATTGTTTCATGAACTTCTATCTCATTTTTGAATACTGATTTTGAGATGTAACAGTACTTTTCATCTTTTTAGGACAAAAAATTAATACTCCATAACATTCGCCACATCAACCTTTAATTTAATTTTTAATTACTGTACAAATATAGAAATATTATCAGATATAACTAATAAAATTTGGCTTAAATCACAAGTGCACTCTCATAAATATTTTCTCTTCTGTTCTTTGTTAGTAGCTTGGAAAATAAACTGCGTTTGACCTATATGTTTTGATACTTTGAGCGAAAAACAGTTTGTTTCAGGATTTTTATTTTTTTAGCTCTGAATCGATACATTGTTTTATGGATTTCAAACCAATTATGATTGATTCATTTAAACAAAAAAAAATTAAAACCACGTTATTATTTGAATCACATTAAACATTTTCACTATTTCATGAAGTGTTTGAATTTTGAAAAAATCGAATTCAGCTCCTTCGAATCTTTAGAGGATCTTTTTTTAAACAACTTTAAACACATGTTTCTCCAAATTCAATTTTTGTTTAACGCACACAGTATGTTTCTTTCTCAAAAGTTCTTTTATGAAACCTAAGAAGCCATTTTTTTTTAATTTATTGCCATTTTTGATACTATTATTTTTTCAGCATATTGTTAATATTTTTTTCTCATAAAAATTTAAGCAGCCATTTTTTTTAATTAATGCCTTTTTTGATACAATTATTTTTCAACTGATTACTATTTTTTTCTCTTATAAGAACTTCGCCTTCTCATCGAAATTCCTTTATATTTACTTAATTTATTCAACTTCGCCTTCTCATCGAAGTCAAACACTATATACTATGAACTCCGCCTTCCCATCGAAGTCCATTCAATTTCCTTTTATTATTTTTTTTTCATATTTTTTTTCTGGGAAACTTCGCCTTCCCATCGAAGCCCCAATTATTAGCAAAATAACATCAAATTTCTTTCTTTTTCTTACTCAATTATTCATTTAGGATCTTCGCCTTCCCATCGAAGTCCTGATTTAAAAAATGGCATCTTAGATTTCACTTTTATTTTTAATATCTTAAACACATGTGGGAATAAACTTCTTATCCAGAATAAAATACACTATTTGACACTTTGCATCATTTTTCACGAAAGATACTTAACTTATTCATCAGGGAGCCACTACTGCGCCATGTCGGATTCGTCGATTGATTGTTCCGGACAATAGCAATTGGTTTTATGCACTCGCGTCCGTTCACGCCAAAATTCGTTAATCGACTGACTTTTTCATCTCTCTCTTTCCTAACCGTTTCTACAAAAGCCTTTTACACGCTCATAAAAGAAACATTCAATCGAATGTGTTTATTGATCAAAATCTTTAACCATTACTTTGAGCTGTTCATTTTTTCACGATTCATCTGTATCCTACACATGATAGACCGGCAACCTAGCAATCTGACATGTGGTTGTCAGAGCAATCTGTCACTCGGATTTTTTTTCGGCGCGTAGAAGTTTCTTGACATTCTCTTAGAAGCTGAATAGCGTTCTCTACAGCCACCTAAACCAACTTGAAAGTAGCTTTAAGAACTTAAATTTTGGGCTGATAAGCATTCTCTTCAGACACAAACGAGAGCTGATTAAGCTTCTATGGAACCTTTTTAAGGGAATTCTGGTTGCTTGGGATTGATCATGTTGTATGGACGTGTGAAAGGTATGGTCAAACGAGGGCTTGGCTACTGGATACCCTTAGGGCCCGAGGTAGACTACCTGGTGTTCCAATTCGAGACATTTTGGCAAATTTAGATTTTGGATATTTGTTCCCAATTTACAAATATCTCAAGCTGTCTGACTTGGTCGTTTAGTCCGCTTATCCACGTAAACTCTCCCCTTGTGTGTTCTTCATTTAATGTCTGTTTTGTTTATTTATTAGTACCACCTCTCATCCAACGGGTTCGACACATTCCTAAAGGCTGGCCAGAAGATCGGAAACTAATACCAACCGTAGCTACCGAAACCACAGCTACAGGAGGCCACCACCGGACCCTAATGTAAAACTGATATTTAAGAATAACGGAATAACCCCTATAAATCCCTTCCTTTTCCCTTGTTTAAAGTTTTTTTTTTTAACTGTTGAGTCGCCGCGACTATTACGGCCCCCTTCCCTACTAACCTAGTGAAACGAATACACTCGGCACATTGAAACTTTGTAAAAGTAAAAGGCCTTTAATAAACTAGTTTTAAATAAAAAAAAATGTTTGAAAAGAATGGTTTAGGAATTCGCAGTATTCGGTTACATAAGATGAGTTTCCTTTTTGATTTCCTATTTCTTATTTTGATGAAGCGCTGATAAAACATGAAATTGTAGTTCATAGGCTACGTTTAAGTTAATGAATTACAAATTACAATTAAATTACAAACCAATTGAACAAACAAAATTAATCCTTTCCATTAGAACGCCCAGCTCTATTTTTTTAGTTCATTTTCCGCCATTTCGAATTCATCTTCAATGAACACTTGCGGTTCATTCCAAGGTTTGTTTTGAAAGATTTTGAAGATTCTGCATGCCGCGCAGTACTTTCGCCATCAGTGTCGCTTCGTGTTAGCTTCTAGAATTTTTCTGAAATTATCACTGTTTTACGGTAATTCAGTTAACTGTAGTCTACCCACAACAATGGTGAAGCCAGCGTTATCGGCAGGCGTCGAGGAAAAGACACACATCTGCGTCCCAGGCCAGCGGCTATGTGCCGTAACAGAGTATACCGTGGGAGGCGAGGGAACCTATGAGAAACTCGGTTACCTTCATGCCAGTCTTTCCGGTGTTGTCAGGATCCGAAAACGACGAAAGGTGAGATGGTTTTTAACGTATAGTTTAATCAGGAATTAACAACAATAATTGGGGTTTGCTTCCAGAATAACTACATATCGGTAGCGTCGTTTGGCAGTAAAACAGTGGTACCGGTTGTAGGTGATGTGGTCACAGCGAGGATCACCGTCTTGAATCAGCGTTTTGCCAAATGTTCAATCATCTGCATCGGAAAGACTTGCCTTAATCGACCATACAGGTATACGTTGGACGATTTGTTTATAAATTCAAATTTATTAAACCGTATTCTTGTAGAGGAATTCTAAGAAAAGAGGATGTTCGTGCGACAGAAAAGGATCGAGTTGAAATGTATAAATGCTTCCGACCCGGGGACGTTATTCTGGCACGAGTGGTGAGTCTCCTGGGCAATTAATTTTATGCTTAATAAAATCAATGAATTGTGTTCCCTCTTACAGCTTCCGCTGGTGGAACTCAACACCTATCACTTGACGACGGCAGAAAACGAACTCGGCGTAGCTGTTGCAATGTCGACAAGAAGTCCTGAGCCGACGCCCATGGTTCCGGTCGGCTGGACGGAGATGCAGTGTCCCGTGACGCTGGTCAAAGAACCGCGCAAGGTGGCCAAAATAGTACCGGAAACGGCACCGCCAAACTACGACGGGAAGTTGTAGTATCGACACTTGAACGCCATTGACGATTTTAGTTTTGGTTTAAATCTCTTCAGTTTTGCATTACTTAGGAATTACGAAGCCTTTTAAATGAAGTTTTTTAAGTTATGTACTCTAATTATGAAATCAAAATGACAAACACGCTTTTCCAGTCGACCGAAAGAATGCCCTCATGAATGTTTTATATTTTATGTCAGATACTTTTTTATTTGGGAGTGTGTCAAAATTTTGATGTGATTCGTTATTTATTATTCAACAAAAAATTCGGTCGTTTGGTCAACATTCATTTGCCTATTGATCGAATTGACTTATTTCCGATTGAAACGCTGTGCCCAATGAGGGAAATACAAATTTAAGAGTTTGTTTCCTGAAAACAGGCCAAATTTTCCACAATTATTTAAATTCTGCTGGTGATATGATAGCAAAACTTAAAGCTAATTTTCTGTTTTTTTTTCAGTTCACAGTACAATTTCGAAAAGATCTAACAGTTGAAGAACGAAAGGCGCTAACCCTAGTGCTTTGAAAAGCAGTGTGGCTACGAAAAGGTACGTTTAAAATTCACTCCTTACTTAAAACATCTCGTTTCTTTATGATTTTATTAGATACTTTGAACGTACTGATAATTTATTTCACTTGAATTTTTAGTTAAAGCTATGAAATCACAGAATTGTAGATTTATTTTTTTATAACCTGTGATTTTGTCTGTTAATCCAAGTTTGAAGGAATAATTGAAAACCTTGGAATTTACTTCTTCATTCAATCGGATACACCAATCTGAAGGAGTTACACTAATATCGACAATTGAAATTTTGGGAAACATTATAATTTTTAAATGAAGAGAGTCGCCTGAGAATAGTTAACCAAGATGAAATTTTGCGACTGCATAAATTTCCTCTGATTTTGCCCCAGCTTTCACTTTAACAAACCGAACAAAAAAATTGAGGATGATTGTTTTGAATGATGCGGCGGTTTCAAACTGAATTTTTGGCTTTTCCGGCTTAAAACTTTAGCTCCTCGGTTGTCCAAAATTACTAATCACTAATCACTAATCACTAATCGTACTTCCATAGCCAGAACTTATGTCTGAGTCCCAAAGAATAGTAAAAGTGTTTTATTATTCTTCTTGTCTTTCTTCATGTTTTCAATTATTTTAACATAAAAACATTAAAATAATCGAAAACATAAACTGGTTGGGCCTACCATGGAGCAGAGAACGCAGAGACATCTGGAACACAGGAACAGGAAGAAACGTGGACCACCAGTACCATACGTTTCAAAGGGGCAGTATCGTTGGAAGCATGCTAAGAAAAATGCTCCTTGATGAAGAAACCGTACTTAATGTCAATTAAATTCAACAATCACAGGGACCATTCTTCAGCGGCTGGAAATGATTTATTTTGTACACAGAAATCACAAAACCTGAACAGAAGCATTTTGACAAATTGGATGAATTATAGAAAATGATTAGAATATTCTAAGATTTAAGTTTTCTAAGATAAACTGTTTTGGATTTCAGTGCACAATCATTTCTGGTCATCGACCAAGGATAAAGCGCCTTTACTCGCTCTTGAAATTAAAAAGAGAATCGAAAAATATTAGTAGAACAGAAAACCTTTCGAGGTCTGTTTAAAACTCGAAAGGTTTTTTTTAATTACTCTAATGATTGAAATTGAATAATGAGATCACGTTTAAAGTTTTCCAACAACTATATTTTAGCTTTTTAACACATGAAAATTATAATCTATAATGTATTGCTTCGCTTATGCATATAAGATTATTTATTCATTTAAAGAGGAAATGTAAGTTTCGATATAACAAAATTTGTTTTTCAAGAATAATCTTTTTAAAATTGTAAGTCTTGATTAATTTAGAAAATAACCTTTTAAAAGACTTCACTGCACGAGTTAAAAAAATTAGGATACTTATCTTTGCGCAGCAGGTCAGCGTTGCTTCCACAAGAGTGTTAAAAAACTGTGAAACACTTCATATGCATCTCGAGCACATGAAATCATGACGTCAGCTCTTCGGCGATTTTATAGCCAATTCTTCATTTTCCAGGAACTCAATTAGGCAACAACTCAAAAAATGTCATAGCAAGCCAGAAATCAGTAAAGTTTGCAACCGAAAAACATACATGGGAAAATCACATTACATGCAGCAGGAACGACAAAATTTTACTCTCTTATGGCAACATGAACCAGATTTGGAATTTGCACTAAATTATGTTCAATTTCATTTTAAAACGTGCACTCATGTTCTATTTAGCAACTGCTTTTTTAACTTTTACACTGAAAAAGAACGCCAGCCAGCTACACTTCAGTTGTAACCTTTTAGTTTTTTCAATTCCTGAAAGTTCGATGCGGAATTTCAAATCTGCCCTCATCAAAAACTTTAATTGGACTAGCACAGATCAAAACAAACTTTATATTTTTCAAAATGATTGAAAATATTTGCACTTCTAAACGCCAAATCGCCATTCTTTATTCCGTCAGAAGATTGAAAAACCATCCATGGAACTGAGAGAATTCCGGTTTTAAGCCCCCGTGCCCCAGACTGGTTTCGAAAAACAGCACAGTTACACGACTCAGGGTATGAGAAAGAACTATTTCTAATACAACACATATTCAGGCACTCTGATAAAAGTGTTTTGTCAAGATTCTTCGATAATTTTCACTTTAAAAATTAACAAATTATAAAATTTCCACGGACGAAAAAAAACGCGTGCGCTACCATCCAGTCAACGCCTACTCTTGATCTAGCTCCTCGGTTGTCCAAAATTACGACGATAAACTGAAATACTATCACGGTAGTACTGCGACTTCTACAACATCAATGTTTTACAACTTTTTTTAAACTGCATTACCTGGAGATGAAATTAGATTTCGTCAAAGCTAAAGGACTGTGACAGTCGTCGAATAATAAAGAATAAAGACACACAACTTGTTAAGGATTATAACTCTAAAAATTCATTATTTTATTCAATAAAACTTAGAACGCGTTACAGGGAATTTTGCAGAATATTATCATCTAAATATTACTGACGCAAGTTCCACATCTTGCTTCTCACTTCATATGTAGTAGTAATTTTGAATCTTTAGCCACCCCGATGAAAGTACTGGGACGAGATCGGAAAAAACCATCAAAAGCAGAACGAACACCCTGATTTCGTAATTTTAGATCCACGTGAGCCTTATGTCGCGGTCATTGTTCTGCATCATCACTATCCGCTGATAGAGCTTGATTGCCGGTCCTAGCTTCAGTCCGAAGCCCGTCAGGACGTCCGATTTACGCATCAGCACCAGCGATGGACCGTCAATTTCCTAGAAAGAAGATTAAGAGAGTTTTGAATTAATTCGTGATTCTTTTCTGTCAATGTCTCAAAACGAACCTGTTCCTTGAACAGATGAGCATAATCCGGAAAGTGGTGCTGGAAGTAAAGGTATACTTCTTCGCAGGTCCAATTGTGTACGTTTTCGAAATTATCCATACCGGGGTCGAACTTTTTTTCGTCTTCATCGAAGTCCGCCTGATTCGTCGAACCGTGCGTTTCGACGGTACCGTTGTTGTTCCCGTTTGCCACCTTCGGTTTCTCATCGACATCGTTATGATTGTCGTCCTCATCAGCATCATCATCGTCGTCGTCGTGGTCATCGTTTTCCTCCTCCATATGGTCATTGTCGGTTCCGTTATCATAGCTACGGCGTCGTGCCCTCATCGTCGAGGGCACGTTGTGCTTTGTCGTCGTCGTTGATGTCGACTGATTACTGCCCTCTCCGCCATCTTCCGACGAGGACCGAGAACCTTTACCCAGTTCATTATCACTGAACCCGGCAAAGTCGTGATGGGCTTCGTCATCAGCTTGTTGATCCCTTGGCGTTTCGTGGTCATCCAGGTCTTCGTGCTGCAGAAAATGAATCGCTTGCACGGCCAGCGGCGGCAACCCCAGCTGCAGAGATTGATCAGGAATAACCGCACTGACGGCGGCCGCTGGGCGACGTTCTTGAGATCTTGGGAGCTGTTGCTGCTGTTGTGGCTTGTGTTGCGAATGTTGATGTTGCTGTGATTGTTTCAATTTTTGTTGCTGCTGCTGTTTGTGTTGTTGCTGCAAATGTGGTGGCATCAACTGCCTGGGAGCCACCGTGGATGTAACCGGTGTGGGAGTAGCCGTTTTTTCACTCACACATCGTTTGCAGCTCCACGAACGGCTGGAACTTCCCTCCTGGGCAACCGTCGGACCGTGGCAGTTTGCATGGAACGCATTCTGGCATTTGGCGCAGAAGAGAAGGTTTCCCTGAAAATGATTGAATTTTGATTATTGGTGGATGACGGAACCAAAATTTGGAAATGGAAGCAGCTTTGAAAGTAAACTATGACGATTTTGAAACACTTGTTAATTTGTAAGCTTTTTCGAAAAAAAAACAACCTTTCTCTTGTTTGAAACTTAATGACTCGGTTTTTTTTTATTATTTCTGAAAAAAATGGAGGAATTTCAGAAATCAATTTAGTTACCTTTTTCGGCAAAATTCATTGGCAAATTCATTTTCAAACATTGAAAATAACAAATTCAATTTTGTGACAATTTGCAAAGCAGATTTATCGATATATAAGTCTGCGAAATTGAATCAGTATGAATAATGATACTGATAAGAAATAGTTTTGTTAACCAACAATGGAAATGTAAGGAACAATTTTTGGCACGATCGTTTTCTGTAAAACGCATCTTGGATTGGAAAATAACTCAACAATAAACGAAAGCAAAGGTTGGCCTCTACTTACACCGCGTAGCACCTTCCCGCAGACCACGCACTCGATACACTGGAAACAGCGGAAGTTGTCCAGTATCGGAAACTTGGAGTACACTTGATGGGCCCGTAGGCAGCGCGAGTGCGCTCGGAAAGGACAGTTGGAGCAATCGATCAGCTTGAAACCTCGCCTTAGCTGTTCCACCTTGTGGCACATGTCACAGGTGGGCTCTCTTTTGAATTCCTGCCTTGCTCCTCCGGTGACCGCCACTCCACCAGACGAACCAGCCGACCCGGGTTCTGGCGGCGATGAGCAGAGAATCTTGTTGCGATATCCGCTCGGAATTCCGGAATTAGGTTTCGGATTTTGCGAGCTGCTGCTCGTCGGCATGA
This sequence comes from Uranotaenia lowii, assembly GCF_029784155.1. NCBI lineage: Eukaryota > Metazoa > Arthropoda > Insecta > Diptera > Culicidae > Uranotaenia > Uranotaenia lowii. The sequence goes on from NC_073691.1 coordinate 92,563,635, forward strand.
GGCGTGTTTTATTGTTGTTGTTAGCTGAGTTGGCTTCATTGTTAACCGAATCAGAAGCCAGTTTTTCGGTAAACTTGACGGGCGATTTCGGCAGCCCCGGTTCCCCGGGACCATCCGTAGCGTTTGCATCACTCTTGCGGACACGCTTTCTCGGAACGTAGTTGTCCGACGGATCGAACACGACCTTGGCTTTCTATCGATAAATCAAATAATGAACCAAACAGATAATGTTAGCATCAAACGAGATTAAACGTTACCACATTTCATTCAGCCTTACCTTTGTCCGTGACCCAACCCGGGTTGAGATGTTATCATTGTCCGACGAGACTGAAGCGGTGACGACAACCGGATTGGCCACCGGTCCCGACTCCGCTTGTCCGTCCTCTTGCGATGAACTAGCTGTATACGAGGCCGTTGCTTCTAGCATCACACCACCTTTGTCTTCGTTTTCCGGCTCACCACCACTTCCTCGATTCTTGGCCATGTCCACTGGCGGCACTGGAAAAATTGTCAATTCTTCCGTTCAAACAACCAACAATTGCGTCCACCAGCGATCGGTGATTTTAAAATTCGTAACTATCGGAACGATACGGTGAAATTCACTGCCAGAAGGAGCAAACGCGCTGATTTCTTTGGCTCGAATTTGACGTCGTTGCACCACAGATATATACGCATGAAACTGCGGTACAGATCGTTCGATGAAGAAACATAAAAAAAAATCCTTCCGTTTATCGCGTTGCCTAGAATAACATTAATCGAGAAAACATTGATTACTTTGATGATTTTTTCGAGGGTATCGAAAATGAAACGGAATATACCTTACCTGAGGCAGGTCTAAATTAACAAAACTAATTATCGATACCTGGTTAACTGTTCCGCGAATGTGTTTGAATTTCTGCAAGCGCGCAGTCTGTTTAGTTGCATCTGCGAACTAATACCTGAAATTACAGTGCCGAACGATAGTATTGGAATATATGTTTCAACTGAAGTAAGCTGACGCTTTCAAAAAAAATTTCGAATGTTTCGCAATAGATTTATTGTTATTGTGATACTTGGCTCATAAAGACTATAATCCGCGAGTATTTAGATCACTATTATATTTATTTACTGGACACAAATCACCCATCTGCTGGTCTGCCATGTGCTGTCACTCGTGATGCCAGGGCGGTACTCAGGCACACTCTCTGTGCTTTGGCAAGGGCCCTACTCAGGTACCACATCTCTCCCCTTTTTTTTAGATCAAAATAACATGATTTTATCGTTCAACTTAGCAGACCTTTTATCTCTCTCTTGGCTCGACTAGATACAACTTATGGGTTCACAGCTTCATTCCCAAACTCACGAACTTCCTTATCGGATTGTACATCTGTGTTGGTCATCCGTCGTAAACCACTGTTCATCCTTCGCTGATCCTCGTTGAGCTCTTATACTTTTCTAATCGAAGTCTGTCTGATTCTTTGACGAAAACCATCGGACCCTTTCCCCTTTTTTTCATTTATTTTTCCTTCGAAGGCTCGTTTGCTGTAAGGCCTAAGGAGCCTAGTGATATTTTACATCTTCCCCTTATCTTCGAAAGCTTGATCCTTATCTGGCAAATTCATGTTAATTGGCCTTTTTTTAATTTTTTTTTTTATTTTATTTATTTTTTTTTTATCCTTGTATCCTTGAAGTCTGAAATCTTAGCGCGAATAATGTGTCCAAAGGGTTGTTCATTATGAGTTTCCCTTGAAGTAGAGTAAATTCCGATTCGATACAGCTTACTGGTGCGACTGATCTGACGACCGCGATTCCACCCTGATCTCCTCTAACGTTAGGGAAGAATGCATATGTTTAGGTTTAACACCGTTTATACGGGTGCTAGGTAAACCGATGTGCAGTATCCCCATGTCGGTTGCGGTATCGCGTCCTAAGATACACTGTTGCCCACCCTGTACAACGTAGAATGATGCTTGGCCTTCCATGTAGTGGCTCGAACCTTCGACCGACACCATTGCGTCAAATTTCTGCAGCACAGTCAATGGCTTCATAGGACTGCCATATGGGAAGAATGTTTCCGAGCACTCAGTCGACTGATTCTTAATAATAACTCCGTTGGATATGAGATGTTCCCAGGATCTAAAATGAATAACGAGTTATTATCAAACTAATCATCGTTAATAATAGATGACGACCTTTCATCTACAATATTCTTTTTACAGCCAGTATCAACTATCATTTGTACCATGACGCCTCCAAGTACTATCCACATAAAGTCAACGCCGCCGTTGATGCTGAATATGTAATTTCGGTAATCTTTCCCGTCTTTCTTACGCTCACGCACGTTTTCAACTCTCGGTCGCTTTTCCGAAGAACATTTCCATTTTGGTTGAGTTTCCAAGTTGTCTCTTTTGTGGTTACGTTTGGGACATTTCACAGCGAGGTGTCCAAGCTGTTTACAATTATAACACTCTTTCTTTCTGGCAGGACAGCTCTTGTCATCTCCGGTATGGTCATTATTTCCGCATCGGAAACACTCAGATGCTTTTGAATATAGGAGCTTATTGATCCCACTCACTGATGCCGGGTGAACACCATCATCAATCTCTGCATTTGGACCGGAAAGGTTCATGTACTGAGCCTGATGTTTTACAGACTCATACGAGTTGACCATTCTAGTCACAACGTCAATATCAAGAGTGTCTTTTTGTAGCAATTGTTCTTTGAGATCATTCGGCGCAAACATTATCACCTTATCAATCACACTGATCGATTTACTCTCCTCTGCTGTCTTCCCGAAATTGCACTTGCCTGCTTGGTCTTGGCATCTAAGCATAAACTTTTCCAAACTTTCGTCAGCATTCGGTTTAAGTGTCCAAAATACGTTTCTCTCAAATGCGTCGTGCTGTTTTGGAGCGAAATACGCATCGAGTTTGGATATCGCAACTTTGTAAGGGTCAATTGTTTGCACTTCGTCCTCATCGACATCAGCACCAGGTATCGACAGGAAAATTTCTTGCAGATCCGGACCTGCCTTCGCTAAGAATATATTCTTAATTCTTGTTTTATCAGTCTCCCCGCTAGCTGCAATAATGAACTCAAAATTGCGCTTGTATTTGAGCCATTCATTACGGATACTATTCCGTGGGAGCTGTTTAAACTTGAACTGCGGGATCTCCCACTTTTCCATGGTTGAACAGTATTCCGATTCAGAAAATCTGCTATAATTGAATTAGGCTGTGATACTATGACTATCAACATCTCTATGTTTACCTTACCGTTTAAATCCGGCACCTTCGTTGGACCCAGAAGTTCCAAGAGTTACCCGCTTGGATAACTTCTTCAATTTGATCACTCCCTAGAGCCGTTACCTAGAAGTAACATCTTATTTAAGAATCATAAACAACATTGTTGTTATCCACTACTTACCAAAGTAGTCTTCCGCCTCCAGCGGCAATTATCCACCCCAAAGGGCTACCACTCCCGTGGTTTTTTTTTTTTCCCGCCGAATGGCCTACCACCCTTGTGGTAATGTTTTCTGCCCGAAGGCCTATCACTTCTGTGATAATGTTTTCCGCCCGAAGGCCTACCACCTTTGTGGTAATATCACTGCTACTTGCAGTCACTACAATTCAGTAGTATTTACGACCACTGTCCACCAGACAGTCACTACAACTCGGTTGTAGTATGGCAAAATTCCTCCTGTGAAAGACAACTCAATTATTATGCGTACATAACCTCGATTTGAGAGGAACGCAAAACCCATAATTTTCCTTTCCCCCGTGAAAATTTTTTTTTTTGTTTCTATTTTACCTGAATCGCTTTATCCTCGTCGCCAACTGTGATACTTGGCTCATAAAGACTATAATCCGCGAGTATTTAGATCACTATTATATTTATTTACTGGACACAAATCACCCATCTGCTGGTCTGCCATGTGCTGTCACTCGTGATGCCAGGGCGGTACTCAGGCACACTCTCTGTGCTTTGGCAAGGGCCCTACTCAGGTACCACAGTTATTGTGGCATTCAAATTGCATTTTTTTTTTAAATAAGTGTATTATTAGCATAACGAACGATTACCAAACGTTTGATTGCAGCAAGAGCTATAAAAATATCATGTATTGACATTTTATTCGATATGTTAATAAACAAATATCTAACACATTATAGTATTTTTTTTAGTAGAGTACCTATACAAAAAAAGGCCAAAAAAAATCATTATTGGAAAATATCAGGAAAAAATCGATGTTTTCGAAAGAGAGCGGGCGATTTTGAGAGGTAATGTCGATTACGAATAGCTGGCTTGGGCACGAACGCCATAAGGATGGTAAAGTGTCACTAATAAAACCTTAAAAAAATAGCTGGCTGAAATTCTCTTATGCCAACAAATTGCGTTAAATACCGTATATTAAGCAAATATTTTGAAAATGGATAAAAAAAAACTTCAAATAGCCAATACTCAAGGACATCCATTTTTTTTAGTTTGATTCATGAAATAACTTAGTTCCGGGATAATCGTTTGAGTATCTAGGTACTCCAAATTTTCAGAGGCATTTTGACATGGATTACTACTCCGGAAAATGTCTCCCTTGTAACATTGAAGTAACTTTTCTAGATCAGTTTTTTTTTCGGAAAAAAATAATATTATCATTATTCAGTATCGGTATCAGGAAATGTTCTGTGATAATTTCAGTCTTGTGAATTCGATAATATCAGGTAATTACCGGTTTGATGTGGAAAAGTGCATAATTGATATTCCGAACTGATGATGATCAGAAATAGAAGCACTCTCGAACTGTCGTACAGTTCCTCAAGGCAGAAGCGAGATGCAGCCTAATAAGCACTCAAATTCACGAATCCAAAATCTAATGACCATTTTACTTCCTTCAACAATTTTAACATTCGCTAATTAAATTGTTAATATATAATTCCGCTGCTCCTTTTTTCATGATGGGTGAAACCTTGAACTTCATTGATAGCAGACCGAATAGAAGGTTTTCATTCATTGCAGATAATCGGTTCTTTTCTGATCGAGGATTTTGTATTGCTTGATCGAATTCGATGAACTCACCGAAAGCTTTAGGTCTTTAGTCAATGTCCGCGAAGATCCATTCGATGGCAGTATATTGACCGATTAGATCTTCCAGTATCACGAGAACACAAAACAGAGAAGGTCGATTCATTCCGTAGAAGATAAGATATATGGTAGTCAACTGAGAACTTTTCCAGAAGAAAATGAGAAGTAACAGATCATCATAATGGCATTCTTTCAACGTTCCGATAAACACTTCATTTGACAAACATAAGTTTTATTGGACTTTCTCCACCCATCATCCCTACAACCCCATCCTGGCCGGTGTCCGGCGAGGTGTCGCCCCGGGCGTGATGATTTCCTGTTTGATCATCTGTTGCTGCTGCCGGTCGGCTTCTTCCTGCTTCTGTTTTTCCATCTGTTCCTGTGCTTTCTGCATCTGCGATTCCATCTGGTGCAAATGTTCAGCCGCTTGTTTTCTCTTCTCTCGGCTGCTTTTGCCCGTTTCCTTGACCGAGAAGAACATCGGACCCAGCTCGGCCAGCCAAAAACCGTCGACGGCCGTGGCACACTGCATGTACTCCTTGGCCGTCATAACCAGCTCGTGGTAAACGACATAGTCCGGGGTCGTTCCGAGACCGTACAGGGCCGATGTGGGATGCAGATAGCACGGCATACCGGTCCGAAGGTTTACATACTCACCGATTCCCTTGAGCCGGGCGGCCTGGTAGAAGTACGCCGAACAGATACACTTTCGAACAATATCCCAATCGGTGCCACAGGATTGCACCTTCAAACGCTGCTGCTCGTAGATGTCCTTCAGCTGTTGGCGCACCTCCCTTACCTTACGCATCGCTTTGATGTGGATAAAGTGCTCGTTACACCAGTTTGAAGAGTATCTAGAAAGAATTAACATGTTAAAATGAATTTAATTTAACATTTTATAAAGAGGATGCAGTTACTTGTTCATTTTCCACTGCTGGTAGACGTTGAGATATGTTAGATGATCGGACTCCGGTACCTGGAATTTTTCGCGAACATTGTCAGCCTCTTCTTCACGGCCTTTAGGACGGTAGAATATCGAAGGAACCGAAAGCATGGATACTGTTAAATAGAAATAAATGTCATAAAAAAGCGTCATACTAACAAGACAACAAGGGTTTTTACGCGCATATGAGAGGGATCCAATCCAACTTATATGGGCTTTTTCCCCTCCAATAAAGAAAGAAAGAAATAAAGACAGATAAAAACGTTACCTATTATCAGAATCTCTGCGCTGCAACCCATCTGGTTGGCCACAATCAACATCTGACACTGCGGTGGATCCAGTGGAAACTCGGCCATCTGACGGCCCAGCGAAGTGAGACCTCCGGTATGATCAAGCGCACCCAGAATCCAAAGCTGGTAGAGCGAATTGAGGATGTTATCCTGGGGCGGTGGATCCATGAAATGGAACTGAAGCAGATCGACCACGCCCAACGATTTCAATAACAGCACCGTGTTGGCCAAGTTTGTACGCTGAATCTCCGGAACGGTCAAAGCCAACAGTTCGTCCTTGTACTGTCGTTCGGTGTAGAGGCGGAACGCTTGCCCCGGTCCCGTTCTTCCGGCACGACCCGATCGTTGATTAGCGTTTGCCTGCGAGATGGGGTAGATTTGGAGGGCGTCCATACCGATACGAGGATTGTAGACTTTCAGCTTACAATATCCCGAATCGATAACGAATATGATTCCGTCCACAGTTAAAGAAGTTTCCGCAATATTGGTAGCTACAATGCATTTGCGAAGACCATCGGGAGATCTCAAGAAGATTTTCGCTTGCAAATCGGACGGTAGTTGAGAGTAAATTGGGAGAATGGATAGTTGCGGTGCATTGTCTATTTCCGATAGCCGCTCACTCAGAACTTCACAAGTGACCTCAATGTCTTCTTGACCAGGCATAAAAATAAGCATGTCTCCGTCCAGCTGCTGCAAGTGTATTTGAAGTGCTTGCTTCACGGCAGAATCAACGTAATCTTCGCAAACATTCTTGCTGAAGAAAACGTCTACCGGATAAGTTCTTCCAGGGATCGTGAACGTTGGAACGTTTCCGAAAAATGTCGAGAATTTGGAAGCATCCATAGTAGCAGAGGTGACAATAAGTTTAAGATCCCTCCTCCTAGCAACAATATCTCGCAATAGACCGAAAAGTACATCAGTTGAAAGAGATCGCTCGTGAGCTTCATCCATAATTACTGCGGAATATCCGTCTAAGTCACTATCGCGAAGACTTTCTCGCAACAAAATACCGTCGGTCATGTACTTGATGACGGTTTTTTCCGTTGTACAATCTTCAAACCGAATGGCATAACCCACTTCCTGTCCAAGTTTCGTATTCATTTCATCCGACACGCGTTTGGCAACTGACATCGCGGCCACTCGACGAGGCTGTGTGCAACCGATCATTCCCAAACGGCTGTAACCATCTTCATGCAGATACTGAGTCAGCTGAGTTGTCTTGCCACTACCCGTCTCACCAACGATAATAACCACGGAGTTTTCACGGATGATGTTCAGTAAATCCTGACGAACCGCAAAAACCGGCAATGAGCGACGTTGCTCGTATATGGGTCGTTTTTTCGTGAACTCAGATCCGTCGTCTTGATCTTGCATATGATCCGCGAATTTCTGATCTTTGCGATAGTCTGTTGTATCTGAATCTGCATCAAACTTTGCATCTTCGTCATCTTGCTTCTTCTCTACGCCCATAATATTACCGAGTTTGGTTCCGCCCAATTCCCAATGTTTCTTCTGTGCCTTTCTTCGTTCTTTCTGCTCCCGATATGTTCTCACCAGCACACTTCCTTTTCGAGCTGTTATCGCCATATCCGATGTTGCATCCTTGACAGGGATAACCGGTTCCGGTTGCTTAGTAAATACAATTCTGCCATCCAGAAACGGAGGAACCGTATGATGCACAAGCAAATGCACACGTTCTACAGCTTCCTCATCAAAGTCCTCGTTGAAATTGATAGACATAACGACTCCAGACGTCAACATTCGGTTTTTCTCCCATAGTTCATTGTCTTTGTTTATTTGCCGTTGCTGGGCAGACATGCGTTTAATTCTTCGCTGTTCAAGCTGTTCCTCTCTTTTTTGTAAATACTCCGAGCTGGTACCCGAGAAAGGATTATTGTCTTCGTCGTAACCTTCCCCGATACTGTACCACTCGCGATCCAACCGTACCTGTTCCTGCTCCCACAAATCCTTATCTTCTTCCGTCTCCCAGGGAATTCCTCGCTTCTCAGTTCGGGGAGTTGCCCCAGATTCTTTCCTATCTGGAGCCCACTTGTTATACTTATGAGCTGGTGTTGGTCGAGGAGTTTCGTCCTCACGATTCGGGCGTTTTGAAGACCACGACGAACGATTGCTTCGCACAGATTCGGAACCCTTAGGCAGCTTCGGTGTTGGATAATCCCACGTAGATTTTCTCGATGAGCTGGTACTTGGTCTTTCATCCTCGTCCTCCCATCCGTACAAATCCATTCGCCGATCACTTCTTGGAGTTCTTGGCTCATCTTTGTAGTGACTAAAAAGGAACTAAATTTAGTATATTTTCCTGTGAAAAATAATTTGGTTAAGTTTACCCCGAATGCCGATGAGAGGATTCTCCCCTATGGCTGCGAGAGCTACTGGACGAATAGCGGTGCCGCTTCCGGTCGTCCTCATCCCGATCGTCTCGGTCTCGGTCATTTTTCTTCGATTTACTGGAGGCGTACAGACCTTTACCGTGGTAGTGGTAGTCCTGCTCCCGGGACCGTTCTTTCTGTTTCTTGCGCGCCACTTCGCTCACACCGCCCGTGTACGTGGGAGTTTCATCAGCCGTCTCTCGATACTTTTTCGACGTCGAGGGCTTATCGAACCGTTGCCCACCCTTGCCACCGTCGTCCCTTTCGTCATCCATATCATTACCGTCGGAATCCTTGAACGAAAGCCTGGCAGCTTCCTGCTGTTTCTTGGCCCGCTGAGCTGCTGCCAATTTGTCCAACCCCAACAGGGAGGGTTTCGGTTTCTTGAACACATCAGAATCTTTATCTTTTTTCTTGATTACTAAACCCCCAACGCTGTTACTGCTAGGTTCTAGCTTACAAACATCGGAAAATTTATCCATTTTAACAATAATTGTTAATTATTAATCATGATTTTTACGTAAAAATCACTGTAAACTACGAACTACGATGCAAAACGTAATCTCGTTAACATGAATGAACAATGTTTAAAAACAAGCTGGGTTGCCAGGTGCCCAGATTTGTCTGTAAAACCAAGACTTTTGACCCTTCGTCCAGATATTGGTCAGACACAGATTTTGCCCAGATTTTTGCTGAGAGTGCCCAGATTTTACAGATTTTCAAAATTGAGTGATGAAACCAAGATTTATGCATCGGATGTGATCCGTAAGTGCCAGATTAGACTGAAATCTCGCTTGTATTCATTGGTATTTCACCAAGCATTCATTACCAATTCTTTTTTTTAATAAGATGAACATGATACGTGGTAGGAAACAGTGTTCTTAGCGCGATAATAACCTGAATACCACAGAGCCCCCCCCCCCCCCCCCCCCCGCTCACACGCACCGTCAAATGTCTTATTTAGTATCAAATTTGTGATCTTCCCTGTGCACAGACAAACACAGACTTTTTTTCGAAATTGCCCAGATTTTTACTCCTCAACACCTGGCATCCCTGAAAACAAGGCAATCAAACAAAAAATACACCACGCTAAAAAGACTTCTAAAATTTACTGAATTCATCAACTGAACATGCACTCAGAAAAATCCTATTATGTATGCCATAAGATTCTCTTATGAAGTGGCGCCATAAGAAAAAATAATGAAATTCATAAGATTGTCTTATGATGGAATGAACTCAAAGGATGAACACCGGTTTCAATGAGGGTTTGTTGCTTTTCATAAGATACTCTTATGGGAATAGAAATGTCGCATAAAATTGAAATAACTCAAGATTATTTTTCATTTTATTTTATTTTCTGCTTAATTTGTATGAAAAAACATTATGGTATTATGGTGACAATCAGCTGCCTTTCAACACCCGGTTCCATAAAAAAGTTGTATTGCGCCTCGGACCTTAGACTTCGCGCTTTTTGCCGGTAACCAAGCTGAAAAGTAAATAAAACATAAAATGTTCCTATTAAGTTTACAAATATTTTCAACTAAAAATAAATTTAAACTCAAACTTACCATTTAGAAGAATAAAATCACATCAAAGTATTCAGTAAAAGCAGTAACTTTACAAATGGTGAGTGCTTCTGACGACTACGAAATACATAACTGATGGAATGAATGTGTTCATCATTTTTTCACAATACCGTTTCTTCTATTTTTCATAAGAACTTCGTATGAGAATTAGAAGAATTTCATAAGACTCTTATGAAAAACAATTTTACACTCTAAATAGCGGTTTATAAGAAGCATCTTATGAAAATTGTAATAAGAATTTGCCTGAGTGTGGGAGTTCATTCAGTGAAACACTTGAAAAAATGCGTGCACTCAACCAATTCGACACATTGAGGCTATGTGTGGGCCTATATAGAATTTTGCAATTTGTTTCCCAATTAAAAAATATGTGTCGCGCATATACCCAAAAACATAGAAAGTTTTATATGCATAGACACATAAAGAGCATATGTGTGACAAATGATTTTTATGAAATTTTACATATATACGATATATGTTAGACAATTTGGTTTTATGGGCCTTCCTTCTGTAGATTAGTTCAAGAAAAAATTGAAATTTTCAAAAAAGGAGAGGATAATGATTCAAATTATTGATGATCTTGACTTTTGCCGCAACATTTATTAAATTTTCTCAATTTTCACGTTTTATTTGAAAACACTTTACATTTCTCGGCATCTAACGGGTAGATTAGTCACGTATCGTCGATTAATCAAAAGAGTTCAAATTGGAACCTTCGCCCGGACCCGAAAGCAGCAGTTTTATTCACCTTTGGATTTTGCAAATTTTCCCGGGAGACCGACTTGAGTGGGCATCGGAAGTTTGATGCAGCTGCTGTTTTTCAAGAGATGGAGGTTTTTGCTTTCCGCGGTTCCGGCAGTGATTCTGGGAGGATTTTTTGTTCCTCATTTTCCGAAATGATTTAGATAAAGTTTTGGCTAAACAGTTTCTGAAAAAAAAAAAACGTATCGTTAAATAAAATCAGTAATTGTATTACCGAATACTTACGCTGCACACTCTTGAAGTGACTGACTGTGTGTCAACCAGCCATGTCCATCTCGAGATGCATATCTGGCCATCCGGAAGATTGCAAGCATGCTTTGAAAATTTTTGAATCCGAATTTCTTTCGTCATTTATCCGTGAGCAGCCCTGTATCGCATCCGGTCCTCGAGCTCTAGCTAGCAAACTTTTTTTGGCACAACTGCTGTAATTACAAACTGGCCAAAACTTACAAAGGAATTTTGAATAGTTTTCTCGGGTTTTCTGATGGTTTTTTTCTTTTCCGGTTCTGCGAGGTAAAAATGTGTCGAGAAAACTCCGCGCGCGCCATTTTGGAATGAAGCCAGGGATGCCAGGTGTTGAGGAGTAAAAATCTGGGCAATTTCGAAAAAAAGTCTGTGTTTGTCTGTGCACAGGGAAGATCACAAATTTGATACTAAATAAGACATTTGACGGTGCGTGTGAGCGGGGGGGGGGGGGGGGGGGGGGGCTCTGTGGTATTCAGGTTATTATCGCGCTAAGAACACTGTTTCCTACCACGTATCATGTTCATCTTATTAAAAAAAAGAATTGGTAATGAATGCTTGGTGAAATACCAATGAATACAAGCGAGATTTCAGTCTAATCTGGCACTTACGGATCACATCCGATGCATAAATCTTGGTTTCATCACTCAATTTTGAAAATCTGTAAAATCTGGGCACTCTCAGCAAAAATCTGGGCAAAATCTGTGTCTGACCAATATCTGGACGAAGGGTCAAAACTCTTGGTTTTACAGACAAATCTGGGCACCTGGCAACCCAGAATGAAGCAGAAAAAATCATCGACAACAAATTCGATGATATTTTGCCGATGCCACACGCTTATTTTAATTCAGTCAGTTCAATATATTAATTTCACATAAAACTTATGTGTCAAAATATAAGTTTTTATTTACATCACATAAATTTAATTTGTCGAACAGCTTCACGAGCGTATGTGTGGGAGAAACATACTATTTAAATGTGGATTTTTTGCAGTGAAGCCGCATCAAATTATGCAACTGAAGCGAACAGAATCTTAGCTGGTCTGCAGTTTATATCGAAAACACTATTTAAATAATTATCTGAACCGAAGATTATTGTCGGTTAAACTATTATTTTTAGAGATTTGTTTAATCTGATTAATTCATATAAATCAGGACATTTCACAGACTTTTTTTTCCAAAAATCAGGACAATTCAAGCGTTTTTTGAAAAATCAAGACGGTCTCTCGAAAATCAGGACAAATCCTGAAAAACCAAGGCAACTGGCACCTCAACTAGTGGTCTCGTCTGGGTTGTCAGGTGCCCAGATTTGTCTGTAAAACCAAGACTTTGGACCCTTCGTCCAGATATTGGTCAGACACAGATTTTGCCCAGATTTTTGCTGAGAGTGCCCAGATTTTACAGACTTTCAAAATTGAGCGATAAAATCAATATTCATGTATCGGATTTGATCCGTAAGTGGCAGATTAGACTGAAATCTGGCTTGTATTCATTGGTATTTGACCAATCATTCATTAAACTTTTTTTTAAATAAGATCGGCATGGTACTTGGTAGGAAACACTAGCTTCGTTCAATCGCTAGTAAAAATCGGTTTCAACTGGTTTCTGTCAACTGATAGATGTTCAACGAGCCAATGTTTTGGTCGAAACAAGTCGGGTCGTTGTTCAATGGAGCGAGTTGAAACTAGTCGAAACCAATCCAGCTCGGCAGCAGGATTAGTTTCGACTTGGTAGAAATCGGTCGAAGTCAATTGGAAAGAGACAGGTGATCAACTGTCAATCCATTTCTACTTGTTTCGACCCGTTTCGACTAGAGTTGATTGAACAGACATACTGTTTGTAAATTGTTATATACACCCACAATTCAGCCTCTGTGCCAATGGCGGCATCATTGGTACAAGGCATCATTGGTACAAGGCATCATTGGTACAAGAAGATAACGCGACCGGTGCTGATTCGATTTGCTCCCACCGGCATTAACCTCTCAAGTGACCCGAGATGCGTATGTCTGAAAGAAACAAAATAAAAACGAATTCACGTCCCTCCCTATCGCATCACAAGACGAAGAAGGATGGAAATAAATACCGGCCAACACCAGGCAGCCAGCGAACCGAGCACTGTGCGTGTGAATGTAGCAAAAGCAACATCAGAAATATTCCTTCAATTCAATCCGCCGGCAAACAACCACGGCCAAGCTGTGCGTGTGTATGTATTAAAAGCAACGAAAAAAACATTGCTTCAATCCAATCCACCGGCTAAGCTGTGCGTGTGTAGCAAAAGCAACAACAAAAATATTTCTTTTACCCAAGGCGGGTAAAGCTAGGTGTGTTCTTATACCAATGCACGGAATCGTCCATCTTGTGACCCTTGTGACAGGCAATCGTAATCGTAGGCATGGTAGGCGAACAATTCGCTGTCAAAAAGCGCACCGTCTCCACCCCCCACCAATGAGAAACTTTTAGTACCCCTTGCCTACTTTTCCTCAGTATGCACCCACCCTACTGGAGGCACTCTGCTTTTACCGACCAAGCTGCACGCTCTTTTATTTTAACTCAAAATTAAGTACGACCGAGGTTCAAAACATAGTTCGATTCTATGAACTTAAAGTTAAGTACCATTTTTCCTTCTTGCGATGGTTCAAAATGGAGTTCGAACTGCGAACTCAAAATTGATCCTTTTTTTTCCTTCGGCGAGGGAGCAAAGCTGAGTTCGACCTTATGAACTAAAAATTGAACTCTCTTTGTTGGACTGAAAACACTTAGCGAGTTCAGTTCGAACCGGAACAGCAACCAACGAACACGCCGCGAAATTTTGTCGTTCCGGGACAATTACCGGAAGATTATGAAGGAATGCATGTTCACCGTGTCAGCGTAAAATTCTGTCCGTCATTGTCATCATACGGTGAGCGGCTTGGAATGTCCGGAAACTTCCGGATGTTGTTTACTTCCCGTAGGCATCCGGAAGTTTTCTTTGACCGGGAGTGTCAAAACTTTCCACCGCTCTGCAATTGCAATGCAATGTACCGGGACAGCAACATCCGGGTACAACAAATTTTAATCATCCTTTAATTCCCTGAAAAAAAGCTACCCTCGAAAAAAAAAGGATAAATTCGAGTTCGGCTGCCGAACTTAGTATTGAGTATGCATATCAGAACTTAATTTTGCTATTCCCCAGACAAACTCAAAGTTGAGGGATGCCACTGAAGTGCTGTTTTGAACCAAAACTACTTAATTTTGAGTTAAAAAAAAAGAGCGTGTGCCCGGCTCTGGCAGCTGTATGTGTGTTCAATGGAAGTTGGTCGAAACAGGTTGAAATACACACTCATTTGGCGCAACACGTGTAAACTTGTAAAATTGACCCATTATTGCGAACAGCCGAGATCTGTCAAAAAAAGTGTCGTTTCCTCGAGTCAATTTTACACATTATTTAGAAAAGCTGGCTTACTAAATAAAGGGTAGTTTTTTAACTTGTCATTCAGAATATAGAACTCTTTCTGCCGTAACCGATCTCGTTCGACGATTCAATAATCGGTTAATGCTGAAAGATAGGTTCAATAGATTGAGTTGATTGAATATTTTCCTTTTCTATAACAGGAGCATGAAAATGATTCCTTGCCGAATACAGAAATTCAAAACTAACTGATTTGTTTTTATTATTTTCTTTCCATACTTCTGACATTTTAAGGGCTAACATCAAGGGGCTGACATCGCAAAGCGGGCTTCCAAAATAATGTGTAGATTTTACATGCTTAGGGCATCCGCAGCAATCGCGAGTAAAGTGAAAATGCTCACGAGTTTGATCACTTCTATACCGCACCGGGGGTTAGTATGAAGGTGAGCAAAATAGGGCCGTTGCCGTCGGGACCGACAAAATCACCAAATTTGCTCACTAGAAAGGGGCGAGAGCAAACATGCACTGAAAAAATTCTACCGTTTTAAGCAGAATTAAACAAACGACGTTGCAGCGTGTAGATGTTTGTTGATTTCTTTTTAAGAAAAGAATTGTATGAAAATCAAAATTGAGGATGGATTCATTTTTGGAATAACCAATTTCGATACAGTTTTCCGTGTTAAAAGTTCAATTTATCCAAGAATTGAACGAGAAAGTGCAAATGCTGGTTTTGGTGGTGAGTAATTTATTTTGTATTTTATTGTTTTGGACTTTTTTCTACCTTTGAATATTGATAACATTTTTTCCTTCCTCACTCTATTTCAGATAAACAAACTCTAAGCATCGTATTTTGTGACCAAAAATGGTTGTTTAACAGAACTAGAAGAGCCGTTAGGTGGACGAAATGGGCAAGAGGAAATTACCCTGGCTGATGTGCTATTCTATGTGGCAGTGCTGAGTGAGTTTCCGTTGCCGGATGAACAACCTTGCATCGAAGTTCCGTTGTTTCCTTCGAAAAAAGCAATGGGGTCTGACTGGAATTTCCAAAAACATCAAGCAAGCGATGACACATGCGAATTTGGTAATAAAAATTGAATCTTCTCATTCCTTGGCGTTTTCTAAACAAAAATTCATTTCTTTCAGATTCAACTTCTGAACGAATTACAAAAGTATGCTGCTCTGTATAACATAGCAGTGCTATCCGGGGCTAACTTAGCCCCGGAAGTACTACCAGAGGAAGACATCCGATGCCTTTCCCGGGGAAGTTAAAGTTGAAGAAAGATCAGAGTTAAGTTAGTTTTGACAGGCAAATCCATCAACATTTTTGCCGTGCTAGACGAACTAAAGAACATTAAATCGAGTGACCTCCAGTCGTTGTTTAAGTTAGTTATTTCTATATAGAAAAATTATGTTAATTCGAATGACAGTAGCAAAAGCAAGAATTTTATTCCTTTTCCCAGGATGCACGACGTTATAAGATTTTCTTTATGATGACCTCTGTCCTACTTTAAATCTTTAAATGTATGATTGATTGGCGATTGTGTGTGAGTGCTCATGGAAAAAAGATTACAATAGAATTGAAACTAAAGGTTTATGATTGTTATTTTATTACGTATGCATTTAAGCTAACTTTCGACATATTAGACTATACCGGTAAAGGCTTTTTTCTTTTCGATGAAACAAGAAATCGATTACAAAACGAAAAAAAAACTTCATTGTGAACAATTTATTTAAAAGATTTAACATGGTACGGTTCTTTTGGGGCTCTAAAATCGTCAACCTACTTTTCAACGGCGCTTATCAAATTGAAACGTAGAGGAGCACGTCCCGTCGACATGAAATTGATTAACTCCTTGCTACCGTTGGTTCCATGTATCAGAAGTTCCTTTCACTGAGAACGCTCTCCAGACGCTTCACCAGCAGGACGTTGTACAGAAGCATCAACACCATACACTCGTCCGTCAGTACATGGAAGTTGCCGGCGTAGAACTTTTCCACATCTTCGATCTGCTCCAGTTCCGTAACGGCTAGCCTCTCTTGAAATATCTCCCGTATAGACAGGGTTCATCGGAAACGTCCCAGGACCACAATTTCCCACCGCCACTGAAACTTGTTCCATGATTCTGACCGACCGAAGCCTCGAAACCCTGCTTGATTTCCACCTCATTAGGTGGGAGATTCTCCAGGGCGGCCACCATCTCGCCATCGCCGTCAGCTTCCTGGATCAGAATGTTTGCAGCAGCTACCGTGGACAGGGGACGAAATCGATTTACAATCCGACTGATAGCCTGTATGAATAACGTTTTGCACCGAGGTTTCCATCGGGCATCAGGATCTTTAGCAGAATACGTTTGAAATTCAAGCGAAAAATCTCACGACTCAAAAAATGTACTCGGTCCGTATTTTAATTCTTGATCAAATTTCTCTTTCCTTTTTTCTCAGTGCAATGCGGAATGTAGAATAATTATGCTACCGCCCGGTGCGCGGAAGAGTGAGTATACCAAAACCGGTCCCCTGAAATGAGCAAAACCGGTCCCCGTATACTCCCGTATTGGTGCGTTTGCTCTTACATTACTAATTTTCACCTCTGCTTTGACGTACATGCTGTGTACACTGTAAGGGGTACAAGGACTTTACATGAAAAAGGAGTTAACCCAGTCTTTTCCGATAACGGGTCAAAACTACACTATAAGGGGTTGCGCCAGATGAGTGTGTAGGTCGAAACAAGTAGGAATGGATTTTGACAGTTGGTAATCTGTCTCTTTCCAATTGACTTCGATCGATTTCAACCAGGTCGTCCGTTGAACATACTTACACCAATACTAATGCGTGTTTTGTGCGTTTTGCACACGAAATGTCTGTTCAATCAACTCTAGTCGAAACGGGTCGAAACAAGTAGAAATGGATTGACAGTTGATCACCTGTCTCTTTCCAATTGACTTTGACCGATTTCTACCAAGTCGAAACTAATCCTGCTGCCGAGCTGGATTGGTTTCGACTAGTTTCAACTTGCTCCATTGAACAACGACCTGACTTGTTTCGACCAAAACATTGGCTCGTTGAACATCTATCAGTTGACAGAAACCAGTTGAAACCGATTTTTACTATAACGATTGAACGAAGCTGAATTTCTAGACAGACCGAAACAGATCACGGGAAAATTTAGACGCGTTCCGTAACGGGCTAGAAAAAAGCTTATCTGGATTCCGAAAATTGGGTAAGTTTGGTGGTTTAAAATACGACTGAAAATTGATGGGTATGTGGTGAAATTTTAAGTTTGACTGTTCGATGGTTGTCCGGGAAGGGTACCGGGATAGTGGCTTGAAGTGCGGGGATTGTTTTAACTTTGGAATAAAAAGCTGATGCTTGTTTTTTTGCATATCGTCAGAATAAATCCACTTCCGATACGACGTCGTCCCACAAGGAACCGTATTACGAAATGACGCTGGAAACGGATCGCGGCAAGCGGTTCGAATTTCGCTCACTTTGCAAACCGGAAAGAAGAACGAATCGAGCAGTAGCAGTCCTCCGGCCAAAGCCAGCGGAACCAAGAGCGAACGGGAGAAGGCACCGTCGATTAGCGAAGATCCGGGAGAGTAAGTGTTGTTTTTAAATTTCACATTAGGATGATTCAAATTTAAATTAACCATAACTTACATTTCAGCCACCGTCACAGGAAAACGGAACAGGAAGAGGATGAGGAGCTGCTGGCTGAGGCGGCCACCAAGGCCAAAACGGTGTTCCGTTTCGAAGCGTCGCCACCGTACTTCATGTTCGGCGAGATGCGAGACTACCAGATCCGTGGTTTAAATTGGATGATTTCGCTGTACGAAAACGGAATCAATGGTATTTTGGCCAATGAGATGGGTTTGGGAAAGACGTTACAGACGTTTTCTCTGCTTGGTTATTTGAAGAATTTTTGGAATAGCCCGGGACCCCATATCGTTATTGTTCCGAAATCGACGCAGCAGAATTGCTGGGGTTCCCGTCCGTTCACTGATAAGGCTAGAACAGGCAATCAATGCCATGGACGTAAGCCCGGATCATATGAAAATTGAACATGCTTCATCAGGAAGACGTCAGAAACAAAAAGAAAAAATAAAAGCTGGACCCGTAGGTAGGTTTCAAAGTATCTAACTAGCCCGAAAACTGTTCAATACTGACTGGGGGAACATCATTTCTCTAAGCTTTCATTTTTTTCATCAACTTTTTATTTTTATTCCAGATGCTTCGACCCAAAGTGTGCTTCCTACCCTTCTCGCCACTGCTGCTCAACTGAATGCAATCGACCTGCTGGAGTCGATCGATTAATATTTATCAGGCTCCCGGTTGGCGTTCTTGACGTAGGTGTGGCCATCGGGGAACGCTTCGACTCGTCCAGGACGTAGCCAACTTCATCCTTTCTCCGCGCATCTGATACAAGCTGAACATCACCATTAGGGAGGCGAAGAGCCGAACGATCACGGCCTTTCCAATGATAGGATGTTCGCCTGCGCAACAGTTCATTCCTCCATGTTGGCGTTCATAATTAGAACGCAGCTGCCGTACGGATGCTTACTGTCGTGCCCGTCCGTCGGCGTAATGTGCTTGGTCTGGCTCAGATCCAGGCCGTCCCTGAAGCAACTAACTGGCTCTACCGATCGAGAAAAATTTAGTAGTTTGGAAGATTGTGAAATTTCAATAAAAATCTTAATAAAATGCTATATGAATCTTTTTTAGATACTAGAAATCCGAAAGTCAAATACACATATTAGCAGACATCCCTTTGTTTCATTTCAAATCAAAGAAATAGTTTGATTTCAAATTTTATAATATTGTTATTTTTTAACCAGATTTTTGTTGTACCAAGTGTTATTATTTTTGGTCGAAATTTGATTATTTTTACAATATATTTTTCGGCGTGTTCTAGATTTCTGAAATCAATTTGCGAAGAATGGAATTCGAGTGTCCTGTCTGTTTCTCTGTGGTTTTAGTATCAATAGCCTATAGTTTTCCTTCAAAGCTATTCCTACAGCTATTTAAACGCTATACAAAAATATATACAGTAAGATTTAAAAAAAGGAGATTTTGCAAGTTTATTTTCCATTCAAATAAATCTACAAAGGTACCCCCCGGGGCAAGTGCAAACGTCTTCCACCGCACAGCAGGAAGAGTTAGCACAGCGACTCGAAACATACAGAACCGACTGCCGACTGAATCCAAACATCCAGCCAGAGCATGAATGATGAGGCGATAACGAAACAAAAACTCTGTCGGACGTCGCTCTCTGTCTGACACACACGCTGCATGTGTGTTAGTGTGGTAGAAACGAATCCTGCTTTCGAGCTGGATCGGTTTCGACTAGTTTCGATCGATTTCAACTTGCTCCGTTGAACAACGACCAGACCTGTTTCGACCAAAACATGAGCCCGTTGAACAACGACCACTTGACAGAAACTAGTCGAAACCAATCGCTACTTACGATTGAACGAAGCTTGTGTATATGTAGCGTGTGTATGTAAGGCTGATGTCATGCTGAAACAACTAGCAACGCAACGCAACGCAACGTTCCAATAAGATTGCGTTGCATTGCATTGGCATGTCATGCTGGCGCGACGTCACTTTGAAATTCCCTACAAATCATCACTTCTCTACATCTGATAATGCTTTGAATCGTCTCCTTTCTTTCCGGAGCCATCAAAAACTCATCAAATCACGACCCGGATTGCAAGAATGCCGAAATTTGAACCGACAAAATTCCTTGTTTTTTTTGCCGGAACTAAGAATTCTTGAAAATTTTCTCGCCGATTAAGATAGTTTTTAGTTTATTATCACAAGTTCGGACAGATCTTCGTACTATTGTGCTTAAAACCCGGAATCACTGCTTCAAATCGAGAAAAAACAATGTTCCTATTGGATTTCCTACTAGTCGCGCTACTAAACACATTGGCATCAGATTGCACTGAACCAAATCTGGCAATAAAATTTATAGGGTCAATCTAATAAATCTTAAAGTTCAGTGTGTAATAGAAGCTACTGATAAATCCAGTACAAAATATTGGAAATTCCATTGAATTTTAGCAGCTTGTTACAATCACTACCAATTACAAGAATTTTTCGATAAATTTTAGCAGTTTGAAGTTAATATATTTTTTACAGAATAGCTTTTCCTCCATTCAGTGTGCTTAAAATTCGTTATTTTTCAATTTGAGTACAATAAGTTGGTAAGTTTATATGTTTATAACCTCATAGAAATGGTTATAATTGTTTGAAATTTATTTTTTAGGAATAGATACGGTTGCTACGAGCTTCATCAATAATCCCTCCATGCAGGGGAAGCGAAAAAGGCATTCGATCATACAGTGTAAAATAAATTGTTCCTCCGCTGGGAGGAATGGGAATTGGATTGTTCTTCCCGGAAGAGATGGATGGAACTGCAATTTATTAAAGGTAATTTTTCTGACATACATAATCTTGAGCATTTTTATATAAAATTTAATTACGATTCCAGACATCCAATATCGTATGTTTTGGTCGGATGTGCTTTCGATTCTCACACGGTACTGGATTGAGTCTCTTAGAGCCAGCCGGAGAATGCTTTCTATACCCGGAAAAAGTGCATGCCATCATCCAGATAACAGAACATGACCGATTCTAAACAGGATTGAGGCGGAAACCAGGTCTGTTCTGATTTTAAATTGAAAGGTAAATTAGAATTTGATGGTTAATGTTAAGATAAACAGGTCTATAAACTGCTTCTCTTTTTTCAGATTGAAAAAAAATTCCGTTAGGATCATCGACGAACTAACAGCTGACTCCAGAATTATGCACTTGAAAATGTGGCAGTGAAAAAGCTGGAGCAGGCGGAATCAAACAAACAAGACAAACTACGTCCTAAGTGTCTATCTTTTACCCGTTTACCAAGGATGCCACTTACTGAAACAAAATTTGATTGCATTTATAAATACATCAAATTTTAATTCAATTTTGAAGCTAAAGTTGCTTTACTGATCATATCACACACGCCAGCAATTGTATATCAATACAACTTAAAAAATAAAATCACAATAATGCCGAAAAATAAACAAAATACGAGCATATTTTATTACACTGATTAAACCATTCATTTCACTACCTTGAACAATAAATTTTATCAAATTGGCTCGCTTTAGAATTCATTGGAAAAAAGTATAAAATAAATCATTCGTCTAATGGTAAAAAGTATTGGATTTTCTTTTAGTGCGAAAACACTAGAATTCCCAATAAACCTTATAGCCAGATTTTGTTCAGTGTGGTCGCGCTACACAAAGCGACCAGTATGACAGGCAGGGATGCCAGGTGTTGAGGAGTAAAAATCTGGGCAATTTCGAAAAAAAGTCTGTGTTTGTCTGTGCACAGGGAAGATCACAAATTTGATACTAAATAAGACATTTGACGGTGCGTGTGAGCGGGGGGGGGGGGGGGGGGGCTCTGTGGTATTCAGGTTATTATCGCGCTAAGAACACTGTTTCCTACCACGTATCATGTTCATCTTATTAAAAAAAAGAATTGGTAATGAATGCTTGGTGAAATACCAATGAATACAAGCGAGATTTCAGTCTAATCTGGCACTTACGGATCACATCCGATGCATAAATCTTGGTTTCATCACTCAATTTTGAAAATCTGTAAAATCTGGGCACTCTCAGCAAAAATCTGGGCAAAATCTGTGTCTGACCAATATCTGGACGAAGGGTCAAAAGTCTTGGTTTTACAGACAAATCTGGGCACCTGGCAACCCAGATGACAGGTCTGCGCGATTTCCATGGAGATCAAATGAGAGCTGGTTAGTCGTGTGAACGTTGCGTTGTAGGTCGCGTTGCTAGTTGCTTCAGCATGACATCAGCCTACACTGAACGAAATTGGGCTATAAAGAATATCGGAAATTCTAATGCTTTTGCACTACTAGAAAATCCAATACTTTTTACCAGTACTAGAAAGAATTTATTCTATTGAAATGGTTGAAGGATTGATTTCATTGGAAATTCCGATAAATGCAGTAGTGTGGCTAGCGTGGCTAGTTGATATGATTTATTATTTTTACAGATGAAATGAAACGGTATCGTGGGATCCAATGAAACATACTAATGTTTATTTTGCTAAAAATTTGTTTTGCTCTATTTTACTTACTTTCCTTCAATTTAATTTTTTTTAATTAATATATACACCGCATCCTCCATATCATGCACTTTTGGATGTTCTCCGTACTTTCAATACTGCTGGTGTTTCTTCCTGTGTTGTATTGCTCATTGCCGTGAGGTGGTATCCATAAAATATGGTTAATGGACATTTGTTCTGGAATGTATTTTAACACTATTACTTTTCCTTCAAAATAATTGAACTATATAAACTTACCGACGAAATATGTACACCCTTCCGTATTGCAACGTCAAAAAAAGTCCTCTCATCAAGCTGGATGTTCTGATTGAGCCACACGAAGCTGCGAATAAAGTTTTCCCCTCACATAGATCGTCTTCTTCTTGAGCTGGAGAAAATTCTTTATCGAGCGAAATTAAATAAAATAAATTCTGTTATTTCCGCATGTATTCATTCTGGAATAAAAATAATCACAATATTTCATTGCATTGCAGATCAAAATAAACTACTTACCAGTATTTTGGATTGAGCTTTGAAAATGAACAATGATTATAATTAACGAACGAATAATCTTACTTTTCAGAATCGATATTATTTAAATGGTTTAAATTTGATAAATGTTATTAGATCTTCTTATGCATTTTACTACGGGTGACTGCCTTATAGAATTTATTGGATATTTTAGTAGGTTCACACGGATTTTTATCAACCAAAACCAAGTGCTAGAATTTATTGGATTTTATTTTACTTTTTATTAGAAATGCTATTATCTTTTATCAAGACCCTAATCTGGGTTGCCAGGTGCCCAGATTTGTCTGTAAAACCAAGACTTTTGACCCTTCCGCCAGATATTGGTCAGACACAGATTTTGCCCAGATTTTTGCTGAGAGTGCCCAGATTTTCCAGATTTTCAAAATTGACAGATAAAATCAATATAAATGTATCAGATTTGATATGTAAGTGGCAGATTAGACTTAAATCTGGCTTGTATTCTTTATTATGACTAATCAATCATTAAAATTTTTTTTTTAAATAAAATCGGCATGGTACGTGGTAGGAAACAGTGTTTGTTTTCAACTCGAAAATAACCCGAACACCATAGCACAATAACCCCCCCCCCCCTCGCCCCTCCCCCTTCACACAATTCGCCAAATTTAATTTCTTTTTTAGTACCAAATTTGTGATTTTCCTTATGCACAGACACACACAGACTTTTTTTCAAAATTGCCCAGATTTTTCATCCTCAACACCTGGCATCCCTGACCCTAATTTATAAAAGTTGTTGGATTGACCCTATATATTATATAGCCCGATTTTGTTCAGTGTAATAGCAGGCAGTAAGCAAAGCACAGTTCTCATTCAATGGGTTTCCCGTTCCTTCACTCCCGTTCCCTTTCCCGTTTCCATCACAAGACAAAGGAATGCATTGAAAGAAGGCCAAACGCCGGGAAGCCGCCGTTGTGCGTTTTTTTTTGTGATTGTGATCGGTGACAGAAAGCCTATGACAAATATCCCTCGTCCTGCATGAAGCTTGAATAGTACACTGGTTAAACTGCCGGACTGGCAAGGCGTCGTACACAAATTACGTAACGCAAAAAATCTAGAATTTAGACCCCCTCTCCCCCCTATGTAACAATAAGTAACGTTTGATATAACCCCCCTTCTATAGTTACGTAACTCTAAATACCCCCCCCCCCCCCCATATTCAATTTTGAAATTAAAAGTACACAAAAATTTATTTGATTTGAGTTACACTGCACATAAACACTGAATGAGCTGCAGTCGATGACGTGACAGTAAAATAAACATAACAGCAAAGCTCACTTCGCTTCATTCGCGCAGTGCGGTTTTTCTGAATCAAATTCTATTTACAAAATACTTAACCACCATTGACGCTTTCGAACAAGGGGTGCGTAGATTTGCTCGCCAAAAAAAAGAAAATTACAATTCTTTTTGTTTTGGCACCGGAACACTTTCGGACACAATTTGGAAAACTCGCGAATTTAAACTTTGAATTCAACTTAAGATTCAAAACACTTTATTTCGATTTCGATTGGGGGGTTTTATTTGTACGAGGTGTATAGCACGGCGGATTGGTTTGATCTCCCGAATACGAAAATATTGTAACAAAACAGTTCCTGTAGTAGTTATAAAACGTTAAGAAACAGTGTAAAAAAACGTTTAGAAAATGATATCTGAAACCATAAAAAACATTGCACTTATCTTGAATTCCAAAACGACGGTCTGTTGAATATGGCGTTAAGTTATGTTACTGTTTAAAACTGTTAAAACCTCTATATGGACGAACTGTACTACAAATAGTATGAATAACGTCCAGAAAACGCTCTTGCAAAACGTATTTAGACAACCAAACTGTTAATATAACAGTTTTCCGAAGAGTAATCTTTTATCTAAACAGTAACAGTAATAGCTATCGAACGATTCAAAATAACGTATTTTCCAACGTTATCCAGAACGGTATACGTCAATGGCGGTCTCACACACACATAGATGGGATTTTCGGATGTTTGATATCAATTCAATTTTTTCTCATTATCTTTATTGAACTTGGTTAACACTTACATACGGTTGTCGGTGAGAAATTTAAACGGATTGATATCCCATAATTTGATTCTTGCAGGAAGATCCTACCCGGCCATGGGCATAGGGTATGGATTCGCGTAGCTCCAGCGCTATGGAATGCCGGGAAGCCATCGTCACCCGGGTTATGAATGAGTGAGGAAGCTGGAATCAATTTATTACATTATATTTAGATTATATTTAGAATTTGTTTGTTACTACTTACGGTAATTAATTCCGGTAGCTCCCGTAGAAGAATCAGCGAGTAGAATCTTGCAGAATCCAGATTTCGGATGGACGAAAATTGTTGTTGTGTTCTTGTGTATCTCTTCCAGATGAGGGCAGTGGTGCCGATTAGACAGATTTTGCCAAATTGTACCGATATGAAATTAATATGTGAAAGTTAAAAAAAAATTATAGCGTTGATGTTTCTAGGTCGTCTTTTTGCATGCATGCTGCATCTTGCATAATGAGCGTTATTAAAAGTATCTTGTAAGGCCGATGACATAGTGAGAGCGAATTGGCGAACGCGACCGATACGATCTGGAGCGGTGGAACAAATTGGCATCTCCTTCGTCGCATTTAATGTCAGGTTCAGGCCGATGACATAGTGGCCGATGACATAGTGAATACGATGCGATGCGATGCGGTGAATGCGATTCAATGCGGTGAACCACATTTGATGAAAATGTATGTGAATCGCTTAAACCTGACATACTCAACGCGGCAAAGCAGGTGTCAATTTGTTCCGCCGCTCGAGTTCGCATAGGCTGCGTCCGTAAATTTTCCGCCAATTCGCATCGCATCGCACTCACTATGTCATCGGCCAGTGAGAGCCATGCGATGCGAAATTACGGACGCAGCCTATGCGAACTCGAGCGGCGGAACAAATTGACACCTGCTTTGCCACGTTGAGTATGTCAGGTTTAAGCGATTCACATACATTTTCATCACGTGGTTCACCGCATTCAATCGCATTCCCCGGTTCGCATCGTATCGCACTCACTAGTCATCGACCTAAGTAATCCACTTACATTTCCCTCAAATGTGGTTCTCCGCATTAATTCGCAACCTCTGATTCGCCTCGCATCGCATTCGCATCCGCTGATTCGCATCGGCGTGCACTATGTCATCGGCATAAATCAAGAGCTGAACTTCGTTTAGTATAAAGATAGTAAAAAAAAAAATTATTATCATAATTGTGTACGAATTTTGCACAAAACCAACTGGCATCTCTGACCGGGCGATTCGTTGATTTTGACGTGCGAGTTTGACAAGTATGACAGAGGGGATGAACGGTTTGTTTAACGGTTCGAGTTCAGTTTAACGATTAAAGAAAAATTGAAGGAAATCGTTCATATCATTCTATCACCTTTCCAGTTACCATCGCACGTTTTTACATAAACGTTCATATTTCGTCTGCTATCGTTGGCGAAGTAAAGTTTAGAAGAACAGCTACGTTTACAGATACAATCACCATTTCTAAAACCGTAGATGTATCGTAGAGACTGTTTGAGATATGGTTTTTTAGTATGCGGGCTGTCCCTCAACTGCGTAGAAATTTCTTCATGTCCTGCATATGTTTGAGTGTAATCTCACCGCTCAGTAGTAGTAGTAGGAACAGGCATAAAACATCGCAAACGTCAAATTCTGATCCATCCGAAAGTGACCTAAAAAGGCTTTCGGATGGATAAAAGCTTCAGTTCGAGCACTTGAACAGAGCTTATATCCATCCGAAAGCCTTTTTAGGTCACTTTCGGATGGATCAGAATTTGACGTTTGCGATGTTTTATGCCTGTTCCTACTACTACTACTGAGCGGTGAGATTACACTCAAACATATGCCGCCCGCCTTGAAATCTCATTTCAAAACAATCCTAACGGTACATGTTTAGGGAACAGTTTTGTGTGAATTCTAACGGTACTCGACAAATTGATTTTGTGTTTTGTTTTGCTCACTATTTTTTACTTTTCGTTTTTCTATTACTTCCTAGTGTAGTGTGATGTGGGTAGTGTTGTTAGCTTTGGCTGGGGTGAACGCCGAACTTGAATCGATCGCTGGCGACGGAAGATTCGGTGTTGCTGCTGGATGCTGTAGTCGCTCGAATTGGATAAAATCGATGATTTTGGCTGCTACATAAAGCGAATTGACCCGCACAGGTACGTTTTAAATTCATTTAAGAGCTGAAAATGAATTGAAGAACCCACAGTCAGAAATGAAGCGGAACGTTTTGTCGTTGCCCTACCCAAGAATGAGTCAGTTTTGAGTCAGTCGAATGAGTTGTCAGAACAAAAAGTCAGATATGCTATATCAGAGTTAGTGAATTCAGTCTGAGAATTCATTAAGAAAGAGTTTGTGTATGTTATGAGCCAGAAATCAGCCATGTGTATGTTATGAGCCAGCCAGAAGTACATGGTTGACATACGTTCACATGAGCAGTAGTAATTCCAATTCAACCCGGTTGTAAACCCATATCCATATCGTTTGAAGATCTCCTCACATCGTTTTAAGATTTACTATGCGTTATCTGCTTTGTATGAGAGCTGGCAAGTTCCTAAAGAACATTTTGAATTCGAGTTTGTATGAGTAAAGTCACCACAAAGTATACCGTTTGAAGACTCTTAGCCTCCTCTACTTAAGTTCACCCAGATCGTTTGAAGAATCAAGACACATATCTTAAAGGTTTTAAGTTCACCCATACGAAATTTTCCCCATATCGAGTGAAGGAATCTTACTGTTCAAGTATCCATATCGTCTCAAAAGCTCTAGCAAAATCTTTCTAAGTTCACCATATTATTAGCTAAAGAATCACACTTGAATCCTGGGAAGTTCACATTTGCGCTTTACTTTGAGATCTACTTAAAAAAAAAACATTGTCAGCCCATGCTCCCACTCTTAGAATAAGTGTTGGACTACCTTGTTTTAACCTCAGAAGCTCCCCAAGAAGTTTGAAAAAATGTCATCATCAGAATAAAGATGGTCAGAAGTCGTAGGAGCATGCGCGGAGGCCCGGCGCCTCCGCTTTCAGGGAAGTCCTTGGTATATTATGCTACTTCACATATACTAAGCACTTTCCAATTTGAATTCAGATTATCTCATCAACCGCTTGAGGCAGATTGATCACCCACGCCAGCTGATAGTCACCACATTCTTGAGCAGCCAAACACCAATGAGCCGCATGTCCATCCCTTCCGTCAATCCACAGCAGAGCGGCCAGTCCAACGGTTCTCAACACCACACACGACTTGGGACAACCGGATCTGATAAACCTCGAAGTCAAGCGGATCGATGCCCTCAGGTCCATACATCGGCAGTCGATCAAGTGCTCACCCCATTTCATTCGCACAGAACAGCAACAGCATACCACCGAGCAGTTTCGAAGAATGTAGAGCCTTTCCAGTTTGCCATTAGCCTCCAGCCAGACAGATCCATCTTTGGTCATCGTGAAGCCATTACAACAAACAATCTG
This sequence comes from Uranotaenia lowii, assembly GCF_029784155.1. Taxonomy (NCBI): domain Eukaryota; kingdom Metazoa; phylum Arthropoda; class Insecta; order Diptera; family Culicidae; genus Uranotaenia; species Uranotaenia lowii. The sequence continues at coordinate 92,592,454 of NC_073691.1, forward strand.
GCGCTTTGATCTACGGAAATGTAGCGCCTGTTGCCGTTCAAGGCCAATGAGCAGCAGAACCTACGGTTTGAACGAGATATGCCAGTGTGATCAGAACGAAGGCCCTTCATCGAATATGTGATACTTACCGTGTCATTCTGATCGCAAAGTGCCCTTTATGCACCCATTGAAGCAGCTTTGAATCAACCCCGCATACTTCCGGCACCCATCCATTACATGTCAAAAGGGTCCAGTTTAGGCACTGCTTCCGGGACATACAGCACAGCTTAAATGAAACCGTAAGCATTTTTCATATGGCGAATCAGTTCTGAATTCGCAAAGTTCTTGCTAAACGTAATCCAGCATCAAGTCAGCAACAGCATGGGCAAACTGCAAGAGGAAAAAATCACTAGAATCCATTAAAATCTTACTCAAAATGTTGTTGACACTTACCTTGGCAATTTCGTACAAATCACTATCCTGAGCAGTGACTAGCACCAACAGCAGCAACTTTTGCTAGCCACCAGGAGCGCCGCAGAAAAGCTGTAAAACAAAACCAAACTTTGAGCATCGTCACTGTCGGAAGGAAACTTATACAGAAGTTTTCAATCCGTATCATCTCTAAAATGAATTTAAAACGTACCTGTGCGGGTCAATTCGCTTTATGTAGCAGCCAAAATCATCGATTTTATCCAATTCGAGCGACTACAGCATCCAGCAGCAACACCGAATCTTCCGTCGCCAGCGATCGATTCAAGTTCGGCGTTCACCCCAGCCAAAGCTAACAACACTACCCACATCACACTACACTAGGAAGTAATAGAAAAACGAAAAGTAAAAAATAGTGAGCAAAACAAAACACAAAATCAATTTGTCGAGTACCGTTAGAATTCACACAAAACTGTTCCCTAAACATGTACCGTTAGGATTGTTTTGAAATGAGATTTCAAGGCGGGCGGCATATGTTTGAGTGTAATCTCACCGCTCAGTAGTAGTAGTAGGAACAGGCATAAAACATCGCAAACGTCAAATTCTGATCCATCCGAAAGTGACCTAAAAAGGCTTTCGGATGGATATAAGCTCTGGTCCCAAAACACTTTTCTTTATGTTTTTTTTTCATTAATTCGTTACGTAACTGAACCAAGTACCCCCCCTCCCCCCTATGTAACAGCAAGTAACGCAGACTCAACCCCCCTCTCCCCCCTAAATGCGTTACGTAATTTGTGTACGACGCCCAAGACGCTATGATTGGTAATTTGAGTTCGATTCTGCCTAAGGCGCTGTGGTTTTAATTTTTATTTTCTTGTTTCTGGGATGAATTATCCAATAGGAAGGAAATCCCATAAAATGTTTTTCTTGTTTCGCTTGAATGTAGTGGTCATCATTTTGGTTGGGAGCAGAGTCCTTATGCCAGTTACGGTTTTTCAAACATACCGTTTTCGGCACAGTGTACATTTCAGCGCATTATCGGCACAGAGATATGCTAAATAGGCATTGGATTTTTGCAACCTCTTCTATGGGTGTAGTTATCAAGTTATCAACTCGAAAATAACCCGAACACCATAGCACAAGCAACCCCCTCTTCCCCCCCCCCCACGCTCTCACGATTCGTCAAATTTAAGTCCCAAATTTGTGATTTTCCTTATGCACTGACACACACAGACTTTTTTTCAAAATTTCCCAGATTTTTCATCCTCAACACCTGGCATCCCTGGGTCTCGTACAGAAAATAATAAAAAGGTAAAATTGACTGAGTAACTGGGGTAGCTTTTTTCCACCCCTCTTTCGAGGTAAATTTTACCTTTTTTTATTCACCTTGCAAAAGGTGAAATGTACCGTTTCTCTTATCACCTAGAAAAAAGGTAAATTTTACCTTTTTGGGATTCACTGAGCTAAACGGTAAGAGTTTCCCGTTTTTCCGGGTCAACTTCACCTCGCTACGAGGTAAGCTTTATCTCGACGAGGTAGAAAATATCTTTTTTGGATTTGCTTTTTTCTAGGTGGATTGTACCTTTTTGTTCTGCTCAATTCAGGTAAACTCTACCTTGTTGTGAGGAGAGTTTCAGCTCGGTGAGGGAAAAGTCACCTTTTTTGATTTCACAAGCATTCACCTTTTTATCTCGGAAAATTTAACGTTGTTATCATTTTCCGCGCTCACGGGATAACTTCAAGGGAACAAAATTATTTCCCACAAGTTTTTATGAGATTTTTAACTTGTTTTTCTAATTATTATTATTATTATAATTTATTAGAGACCTTTTAACCACCCGGGTTATTCGGGTCTGTATTTTGTTTTTCTAATGTATCTCAAATTGTTTTTCTCTAATGTTATTTCTTCATTAATTTTCAATTATCACTTTTCTCTTCCGACATTTCGCTTGAGAGTTTTAATTTTTCTTATGCTACTTTCATTTTATTTTTTTATTTGTACTGAATTACCTTAATTCATGGCTACTTACCATTTCACTATTCTCGTTGGAATATTTTTTTACTTCTCATTCTTCCTTTTTTAACGCTTTTCACTCTGACTTTTAACTCTTCACTTTTTTCTTTTAACTTTCACTTTTCATAGTGAATTCATCACTTTACACTTTAATTTATATTATACTTTTCATTTTTCCTCACCACTTTTAACCACTTAACCACTTTTCATTTCCCACTTTTATTTTATTTAGTTTTGAATTTTTTCTTTGAACTTTCACATTCCACGTTTCAATTTTTTCACTTCCAATGTTTACTTCGAATGTCTCAATTTAATATTTTCAACATCGGAAAACTTAAACGAATTTATTGATTCCATTATGTTTCTCTATACAGAGAAGGTAATATTGCACCCAAAATTCAGCCTCTGTGCCAATGGCGTGTAGTCAATTACGTAGCATCATTGGTACACACTTAGATTGCAAATTTTCCCCTCAGGATATTGACTTTCTGAACCACAGGGGAATGGATGAATTTATTCGAAGTTCGTATGGGAACCCTCCCGAATCTTAGGACACTTGATTTCTCCTGATATCCGGGACATAATATTCACGAATGCACAGGCACTCTGAATATTGTCCTGTATGACGGGAAAACTCCAGCTGTCAAAAGTTTTCTGTCGCGTTTTTTATAGTTCATCCTTTTCTATCTTACGCATAACGTTCCGTATAATTTTACCTTTCTCAATAGCAGTCGTAAAGCTAAAGAAGTGCGTGTGGCTGCAAGTCGTGCGCATGGAACATTGTTTTTGAAGGATCAACCGACGGAGTCTCAAGAGAGCCTAATTGTATAGCTTATTTCGTGTCAATGTACCCTTGGTAGTGCAGAACCTGGTAATTTTATTCTAAATTAAATGAAATATAAACATTGACATTTTTGTTGTTTGTTTTTAGCTAAAATGACGTCCAACATCATGAAATGCTAAGATCAGCAGCGACGTCGTTATTTTATTAACTTAACTACTTCTCATTAAGATTAATAAATGTTCTATAATGATTCAAAATAGTAAATATTTTTGGAATTTTTTGCATTATTCAATTCAATATAAACATAGAAAGAAAATAATACTGAGCCTACAGGATAGTCCCAAGAATTTCCTTGCAAATCACAGGAGAAAGCCGTTGCAAGCCTACAGGACAATTTGACAGTTGTTTTCCTGTAGTAATTTTCTGTCCTGAAATCGTCCTGTAATTTCAGCTGTTGAAAATACAGGACGAAATCCTCCCGACCACAGGAGAAAAGATTAAGTGTGTACAAGAAGATAATGCGACCGGTGCTGATTCGATTTGCTCCCACCGCCATTAACCTCACAAGCAGTGATGCCACATTTAAATCGGTATTTTTGAAACCAAAAAATTCTTTTTTCGGTATGGAAATCCGAAAATTCGGTATAAAAATCGGTATTTTATGGCGATTGAAAAAATTTCGGTAGTGATTATGAAGTCTGTTATTTAATACTTTTTCTAATCAATGCCTTAAGGTATTTTGTGTGCTCGTTTTTTTTTTTATACATTTTTATTCTATTTTAAGAGTATTTAGAAGGTTTATACTGTTCTTTCTTCTCTATTATAATTTTAGAAAAAAAAATTACAAACTTTGGATTTTCATAATTACTGCATTGATGCCAAAAAGGTGTATGAGTGCATAAAAGCAAATTTCTAGAAAAAAAACGCTTTAAAGCTGTTGTGTTTGGCAATTCTCCATACGTTTTCCGAACATAAAGGTATGAAAATAAATTTCTTAAAATCTGAAGAAATCACGAAATATAGTTTGAAACATGTAAAATCGTTCCGTATTATTAACTCATGGATCATTTACTTTTATACTCTTTTGGCTCAGTGGGCCCTTATTATAAAAAATCGCATATTGAAAAGTTTTTGTGGAATTTTCTATTTAAAAAAATCCTGAAGCTTCTATGTAATATTCTCAATCATTCAATTTCTTCATGTTATCGATAAACACATGTTTCCTTATTGGTGTAATCCTTATGGAGTGTTCTTTACAATTTTTTAATGTTTTCAAAATTCTGAAAACTCATATATACTCAACCTCATTAGATTAATTTCCTCTGGCTATCTTGGCGCTTAACTTTATTCGTAGACTTATCTTTAAACATTCGACTATCAAAAATAAAATATAGATCCCGTTCATTTTTGGCAACATTCGATTTTGGCAACATTCGATTTTGGCAACTTTCGATTTTGGCAACATCCGATTTTGGCACATGTACCAAAATCGAACGGTTTTTAGAAGCGACTTTGCCTTTTAGTTTTCGCTATAACAGGACCAATATAATTGAAACAAACACCATGAATACGTTTTTATGTTCTGAAATGGTGATAAAATACACCAAGAAAAACAAAAGTTTAAAAAAAAAAACTATAAAGTACTCAAAAATGACAAAAAGATGAAATTTTTTTTAAAAAAACATACAAATGCAAACAAAAGACTTAAAAATGACAAGAAACAACAAAAAATGATGAAAAATGACAAAAACAGCAAATATGATAAAAACAACCAAGATTATAAACAAACAAGAGTAGTGAAAAATGCATCAAAACATGAGAAAAAATGATAAAAAAATGACTAAAAATTGTCGGAAATTGACTAAAACTAAATTAACGATAATAAAAATAGTTATTCTGTAAAAATGAAAGAAAAAAAAATAAGAAAAAAAAACCGTTCGATTTTGGCAACATTCGATTTTGGCAACATTCGATTTTGGCAACACAAAATGTTAGGGCATGTTGCCAAAATCGAACGGGGTTTGTACTTCTTTCCTTTAAAATTTGAGAGTTTCGACTGAAATATTGAAAAATGTGCACTTATCATAAAAGCTTCAAGTGTTTCTTACTAAGCTGACGCCAAATAATATGATTAGGTCGCCTTCAATTGAACAGAAATCCAATATTTTCGATAGTCTTACTTACACTGAATTATATTTTACATTTTGTATCAAAATCTCAAAAATCGGTATGAAATCGGTATGTTTTGCCAAAAATCGGTATTCGGTATATACCGATTCTTGGATAAAAATTTGCCCAAAAATCGGTATGAATACCGAAAAATCGGTAGGTGTGGCATCTATGCTCACAAGTTAACCGAATTGCGTATGTCTGAAAGAAACAAAATAAAACGCTTTCACGTCCCTCCCTATCGCATCACAAGACGAAGAAGGATAGAAATAAATACCGGCCAATACCAGGCAGCCAGCGAACCGAGCACTGCGCGTGTGAATGTTGCAAAAGCAACAACAAAAATATCCTTCTAATTCAATCCATCGGCACCGGCAAACCACACGCTAACTTTTGGCTACCCCTTAACGAATACTTTTGACCCGTTATTCAATAAGACTGGGAGAACTCCTTTTTAAGGATACAGTCGCTGTACCCCTTAAGGGGTACTCAGCTTCATAACGCTTGTAGCGGGTCAAAATTACCCCTTATTCCAAACGCTCATACCGGATGAAAATTACCCCTTATTTGAGACGCTTTCATATGGTGGAAATTTCAGGAGCTGCTTATGGGAAATATGTTTGCTGGGAAATTAACGACAACAAAATATCATTTTTGATTTGGTTTATTGAAATATGACAATAGCAAAATTTATCCACCATTTTTTTTTACCATTGTGTTAATCCACTGCGGTTCCGGTTTCGTCCATCGGCTTAAAATTTTTCACCGCCCTCATCCGGAACTGTGCAGTTCTGAAAAAATAACATGAATAATTGAAATCGAGCAAAAGGAACAAAATAAATACATCATAAAATACTTACAATCTTTCGCATCAATCACAATTCACCGAATAAATAATAACGCTTTCAATGTTAGATCTAGAACTACCCCTTTGAAGCGGACTCGAGCTTTTCGAAATAAGGGGTAATATTGATCCGTTAAAATGACCCTTCATTTGACAGATAGTGGAGGTTCTCAATAACGGGTCAATTTTACGCCTTTAAGGGGTAGCCAAAAGTTAGCGTGCACGCTAACTTTTGGTTACCCCTTAACGAATACTTTTGACCCGTTATTCAATAAGACTGGGAGAACTCCTTTTTCGGGATATAGTCTCTTTACCCTTTAAGGGGTACTCAGCATGATAACGCTTTTAGCGGGTCAAAATTACCCCTTATTAGAAAGAGCTCGATTACGGGATGTGAGCAGTTTCAAGTGACAGGGCCAATCATGTTTCATTCGGGGAATTCAAAATCAAAACAAAAAAAAAAACAATTCAATGATAAATATATTTATATTCCAACGTTTATTGTCCCGATTTGGCTGCTTTTGGAAACACACAAAGTTGGACCTTCATTATGAGGACGGCATCAAAATGACGAATTCTGAAATGAATTCAAATTTAATTTTGTTTGTGTATACTTTAAATAAAACTACTTTAAATGAACTTACCCTACAACCAGCCAAAGATCGCAGGAGATTCGCTGAATCTTTCATGTGTCCGCAGCTTTCACATAATCTTTGCAATTTTTTTACAACTGGTTCCGGAACAATCTGTTGGGAAATATTGTTATTTTTATTATTAAACAATTTAAAATAATTTCGTTGAAAAAAAACTTACCACATCCTCCTCATCCAATTCAGTTCCCCTTGCAGAGGTAAATTTTCACAAGAGCAAATGAATTTAAAAACTTACAAAGTTCCAAAACAACCCTTTATGACTGGACTCGAGCTTTTCGAAATAAAGGGTAATTTTGATCCGATAAATTGACCCGTTATTTGACAGATCACGAAGGTTCTCAAAAACGGGTCAATTTTACGCCTTTAAGGGGTAGCCAAAAGTTAGCGTGTGCACGGCCAAGCTAAGCTGTGCGTGTGTATGCAGTAAAAGCAACAAAAAAAACATTGCTTCAATTCAATCCACAGGCAAACAACCACGGCTAAGCTGTGCGTGTGTATGTAGCAAAAGCAACAACAAAAGGATTCCTTCAATTCACCGGCAAACAACCACGCACCGGCCAAGCTGCCCGGCTTCACGCTCGAATATGTTAAACCATTAATGCCTGAAAAATAACCAGAATCGAAGTTTTCCTGGGTTAACTCGTTTTATGAGTTTTCAGTGAAAACTCATAAAATGCGATTTCAAGAAGAACTTGCATTATGGTTATTTTTCAACCGTTTACCAAATCTAGAAAACGGTTGAAAAATAACCGTTTTTTAAGGAAAAATCAAAAAGAGGCATTTCTTAAGGAATAAAAAGTACTTTTTCTAATAATTTCATTTTTATTGCGTAAAATTAGAAAACTTCATTTATTTGATCATCAATAAGGGTCAGTTTACTTAAGTATTTTACTTATTATAATTATTATTTGTTCAAATCCATCCAGAAAAGTATGAACATACATTGAACGTTATGCAATTGTCACAACCAGGTTGGAGCTGACTCGGATTTGAACATGGGTCATAATGAAACCCCGAACATTTTGGAACCGATTTTGTACTCTTCGCACCTGCCAATGTCTTTTGTGATAACTTTCTGATCATCATCGCAATATAACCGGGATTTTAAAACCAGCTCGGTCTTCGAAAGTTTTTCGGAATTGCTCTCCGATAATCCGTGCTATGAGAAACTGCCAGGTCGTCTTCTGGAATCTGGGCCAAATTGGCAGTACCATCGTTCCTGAAATGTGAGCAAAAAAATATGCTTTCAATTCTTAATTAAAAGATAACTGCGGCATATTAGTTGAATCCGACAGTAATCTTAACCTGTCATAACGTACCTGTACGCTCCGGAAACATCCTTAAATTATTGTCCCGCATCCAGGTCATCAATATTGTAACAGATGGTTTCTCATGGTCGTCGCCACAATGAAAAACGAGAACATAATTTAAAATTTTCTAATGGCCACTTTTATTTCACCCACCCAATCTCCTTCATCACAATGATGGTTCGGACGTGGTAAAAAAAATCGACTTACGGCTTTCTCATGACGGTGGAGGTCCAAATCGCAATTTCATCCCGTTCTTGGCGCTGCTGCTGGAGCACGTTGATCACCCACCGGCCGCCGCGGAAATTCTTCTCGTCTTCCCACATGGTGCGAATGCCCTGCTTGAACATCGAATAATCGCACCCGGTCTTCAGGTCCGACGGGCTCCTGATTTGGTTGTACAATCTCCAGAAGTCCTCAACGGTACCGACGGTGGCCACCTCGTTCAGATTGTCTCCCCACGACTTGTTCTTATCCGGTTCCTGATACCAGAGCGTCCACTGGAATTGCAGCGGATTCTTGATGATGCGATCCGGATCGACGATGCCGTACTGCTCGGTATGATTTTGCTCGGCGCTCCCCCGTCGTCGCTCAACCTCCTCATCGGTTTCGCCAGCCATGATTGCAAATCGGCTCAGCTCGTCAGCTCGTCGAAATGTCTGTCCAGACACGTTGATTGAAACAGGGGACAGGAAAATTTTGCTTCGCTGGGGCTTTTCGCGGGAAATCCGCCACACTTTTCGAACTTCGTCTTGTCGCAGCCTCGACCGATGTCCGGAAATATCCGATGACAGTTATTTTTCTTTTTTTTTCCGTTTTTCGTGGACTGTGGGCTGTCGGGTTTTTCTTTTTAAAGTTCGATACAGTGGGCCAAATCTGGTCGAACAAGTTGATTTGTTTTTGATTAGGGTTGGGTTTTCTAACTCTATTTTTGCTCAAATCACACCATAACAAAAGCTCTAAAATTCAACTGTAACACAACATTGCTGCTTTGGTAGAAATTTTCATGGATTATGATAGAAATCCATGAAAATTTCAAAACCACGCCACAAGGAGTTCGAGGGAAAGAAATGATCGACTACATTCCGAGCATACCCCGGAAGCGTAACACCTACTGCAGAGGTGTCTAAAACTTAATACATAAATACATAATACATAAACACATCATAATAAACTCAAAGCCAACGAATCTTGGCAAAAATATCTTTACGCCAACGAATTATGGCAAAGATTTAACTAAAACTAAAGACGAAACTCAACGCCAACATATCTTGGCAAATGATGTCGATCTATACCAGCAGACCTGGCAAAAATTTCCTCGAATCCTGAACCAAACGACTAAAAGACTTTCACCCAAGCAGCAAAACAAGCATATTAAATCATGTAGCCATTGAAGAGAATAATAGCTGTGATTTTACAGTGAGGACTAAACAGAACTAAAAGCAACAGTTATCTCAGGAAAAGAGGGATTTAATCCTCTTAATTACCAAGGGCCCGGAATAGAGGTTATACCGCGCCTCCAGATCGCGTTCCTTTTGATTTTTCCTTGGTAACCCCCTTGATAACTGTGCATGATGTATTGCAATGTAAATAAATAATTAAAGTAAATTTTAATTCACAACAATATCGAATAAATAACACGATACTTATGATTACACAATAATATGGTGTGATATACGAGAAGAGCAATAATGAAATAATGATAAGTACAATTATCGAATATTAAAAATCATAATAATTGTAAGTGGACGCAAAGTCCCTAAAATTTGTCGAACTAATAATCAAAGTGGTTCGATTTAGTTGGGCGCCATTTGTAACAGATGGTTTCTCATGGTCGTCGCCACAATGAAAAACGAGAACATAATTTAAAATTTTCTAATGGCCACTTTTATTTCACCCACCCAATCTCCTTCATCACAATGATGGTTCGGACGTGGTAAAAAAAATCGACTTACGGCTTTCTCATGACGGTGGAGGTCCAAATCGCAATTTCATCCCGTTCTTGGCGCTGCTGCTGGAGCACGTTGATCACCCACCGGCCGCCGCGGAAATTCTTCTCGTCTTCCCACATGGTGCGAATGCCCTGCTTGAACATCGAATAATCGCACCCGGTCTTCAGGTCCGACGGGCTCCTGATTTGGTTGTACAATCTCCAGAAGTCCTCAACGGTACCGACGGTGGCCACCTCGTTCAGATTGTCTCCCCACGACTTGTTCTTATCCGGTTCCTGATACCAGAGCGTCCACTGGAATTGCAGCGGATTCTTGATGATGCGATCCGGATCGACGATGCCGTACTGCTCGGTATGATTTTGCTCGGCGCTCCCCCGTCGTCGCTCAACCTCCTCATCGGTTTCGCCAGCCATGATTGCAAATCGGCTCAGCTCGTCAGCTCGTCGAAATGTCTGTCCAGACACGTTGATTGAAACAGGGGACAGGAAAATTTTGCTTCGCTGGGGCTTTTCGCGGGAAATCCGCCACACTTTTCGAACTTCGTCTTGTCGCAGCCTCGACCGATGTCCGGAAATATCCGATGACAGTTATTTTTCTTTTTTTTTCCGTTTTTCGTGGACTGTGGGCTGTCGGGTTTTTCTTTTTAAAGTTCGATACAGTGGGCCAAATCTGGTCGAACAAGTTGATTTGTTTTTGATTAGGGTTGGGTTTTCTAACTCTATTTTTGCTCAAATCACACCATAACAAAAGCTCTAAAATTCAACTGTAACAATATTCGTATCCGGAACTTACTTTTTGAGGCAGCTGGATTTTCCTAATTTTTTTCACCGATAGTTTCTGAGCCACGGAGGAAGAAATAATGTGGTATTTTTGTTCCGGAGAATGAATACAGGAATCAGTTGCTCAGATTCGCTGGAAGTAGCTTCCGCCTGAGCGTCCGGTCGAAAATAATAACGCTTGAATTTTTAACCATTATTTTGGTTTTCACCAGTACTTTGAGAATGATTGAAATTTAACAAGTTATTCTGGTTTAAAAACAACAATAATCGAACTTTTCAGACGAAAACCGTAAAACGGTTAATAAAAACTCGAAAATGGTTATAAAAAAATTAGCGTGTTTAGCAGCTGTGCATATGTAGCGTGTGTAATAGCAGGCGGTAAGCACACAGTTCTCATTCAATGGGCTTCCCGTTTCCTTCACTCCCGTTCCCTTTCCCGTTTCCATAACAAAACAAGCTGGCCGGCTTTGACAGCTGTGCACGCTCATTTTCATTTAACAATTTTTTAATGAAAAATAACCATTTTTTAGTTTTTTCTGCAGAACTGCCAATATGGTTATTTTTCATCAATATTTCATGATACAATTTTAACCATATTCCAAGTTTTCGGTTATTAACCGGAAAAAGAATGAAAATTTAACCTCAATTGAAACAAATATTGATAATGGCAAAGTTGTACGCGTTCTTCGCAAGTTTTTTTATTCGATATCGGATGGATTTCCCCGGAAGGGTTAAAAGTATTTCAATTGTGGGATCAAATAACCAAGCACACTCGCTGCTGGAAGGTAATTGATTGCTAATTAATGCTATCCTTGAATTCGACAGGTAACAAAATTTATTTGTAGGAAACTTATGGCCAATTTTAAATACCATTCTTTCTGCTCTCATAGTCAGCTATCAAGTACTATATGACCATCCTGTTTAGGATCATAAAAATTCCACCAGGTACATCCAACAGCAGGCTACCGCTGGCAGGCCGGAAAAACCATGAGGTTTGTTTTCTTTTCAATATGTGGATCGTTGACAGTTCCGCTTGTAACGGAAGTAAACTCCGCGATAAGTTGGAAAGAAAAACTTGCTTATGCCATTTCAGGATGGCAAATCAGGATAACTTCCGGACGAGCAGCTGGATACGGAATTGCGGAAATTCTGACGTGATATATTTGTTTGCCGTCACCCTGATGCCACCCTTCTAAAATTCGATTAAATGTCGGCAGAACAGAACCATTTAAATATGACTACCACTCCGGATACTTTCAAGGTTTCGATGCCTTGCGGGAAAGGATGAATTTTCATTCCGACAATTCCATCGAATCGGGTAAAATATTTCCTGGAGCTTTAACTGCATGCATTAAAGACCGCAACAAAATCATGTGTCCCTGCCAAGAAGACTCCGAGGGCAATCAAACAAGCACTCCCGTTGGGAACAAGAATTTTTTAGAATAAAAATATACTAAATACTATCATAATCTTTCTTCGGTTTCTTTGGTTTTGCGATTTTGCAATCGATTGAACGAAAAATGACAATTTTTATCGAAAATTTCATAACAAATCCTCATGAATCTAAAAAAGCAGCTCATTTGAAATTCGGTTGAAAAATAACCATTTTTCACCTTCTCCTCCAGAATACCATTCGGTTGAAAAATAACCATATTCAAACTTCTCCCCTAGAAGTCATTTAATGACTTCTCATGGAGAACTCATAAAATGACATTTCCCGGGAAAAGGTCAAAAATGGTTATTTTTGAATCGTAAATGGTTTAATAATTTCTAGCGTGTGGATATGTAGCGTGTGTATGTAATAGCAGGCAGTAAGTAAAGCACAGTTCTCATTCAATGGGTTTCCCGTTTCCTTCACTCCCGTTCCCTTTCCCGTTTCCATCAAAAGACAAAGGAATGCATTGAAAGGAGGCCAAACGCCGGGAAGCCGCCGTATTGTGCGTTTTTTTTGGAATTGATCGGTGACAGAAAGCCTATGACAAATATCCCTCGTCCTGCATAAAGCTCGAATAGTACACTGGTTAAGATGTCGGACTGGTAAGACGATATGATTGGTGATTTGAGTTCGAATCTCCCCACGGCGCTGTGGTTATAATTTTTATTTTCTTGTTTCTGGGATGGATTATCCAATAGGAACGAAATCCCATAAATTGTTTTTCTTGTTTCGCTTGAATGTAGTGGTCATGCATAATTTTGGTTGGAAGCCGAGTCCTTATGCCAGTTACGGTTTTTCGAACATACCGTCTTCGGCACAGTGCACATTTCAGAGCATTTTCGGCACAGAGATTTGCTAAAAAGGCATTGGATTTCTGTTACCTCTTCTATGGGTGTGAGTAATGCAAAGTAAAAAGTGAAAAATTAATAATTAAAAGTGAAGAGTGAAAAGTAAATAGGTGAAAGTATGAAAGACAATAGTCAAGAATGGAAAGTGAAGAGAAAAGTTTAAAAGTTAAAAATAATCATGCATTAAAAAGTTTAAAGGTAAAAGCGAAAAATAAGAAGTGAAATAATAGTTAAGAGCTAGAAGTGAAAAATAAGAAATGAACATTACAGGGAGAAAGCTGCTAAGGGAAAATTAAATATGAATAATAAGAAATAACTATGTTAGTGGTAATATTTCAGGTGTGTTATTTTACACCCATAGAAGAGGTTGCAAAAATCCAATGCCTATTTAGCAAATCTCTGTGCCGATAATGCGCTGAAATGTGCATTGTGCCGAAGATGATATGTTTGAAAAACCGTAACTGGCATAAGGACTCGGCTCCCAACTAAAATTATGCACGACCACTACATTGAAGCGAAACAAGAAAAACATTTTATGGGATTTCTTTCCTATTGGATAATTCATCCCAGAAACAAGAAAATAAAAATATAAAAATACAGCGCCCGTAGTGAGAGTTGAACTCAAATCACCAACTAGATTGTCTTGCCAGTCCGACATCCTAACCAGTGTACTATTTGAGCTTCATGCAGGACGAGGGATATTTGTCATAGGGTTTCTGCCGCCGAACAATCACAAAAAAACGCACGACGGTGGCTTCCCGGCGTTTGGCCGCCTTTCAAGGTAGTCCTTTGTCTTGCGATGGTAACGGGAAAGGGAACGGGAGTGAAGGCAAAGGGAAACCCATTGAATGAGAACTGTGCTTTGCTTACTGCCTGCTATTACATATACACACACTACATATACACAGCTGATAAAGCCGGGCAGCTTTGCCGGTAAATTGAAGGAATGTTTTTGTTGTTGCTTTTGCTACATACACACGCACAGTGCTCGGTTCGCTGGCTGCCTGGTGTTGGCCGGTATTTGTTTCCATCCTTCTTCGTCTTATGATGCGATAGGGAGGGACGTGAAATCGTTTTTATTTTGTTTCTTTCAGACATACGCAATTCAATTGACTTGGGAGGTTAATGCCGGTGGGAGCAAATCGAATCAGCACCGGTCGCGTTATCTTCTTGTACCAATGATGCTATGTAATTGACTTCAAGCCATTGGCACAGAGGCTGAATTTTGGGTGTACAAATGCACATTAGAGTGCCCCAAACGACCCCCCGGCGTTTGAAAAAAGTTATGCGCAGCAGGCTTAAATTGATCCTAGGCCTAGTACAAGGTCTCGTGCAAAATTTGGGCCAGATCCGATCACAGGAAAGGGTCGCTCAACGAGCCCAAAGTTTGTATGGAATTTTGGGACATTTTGTTCGGGAGGAACATGAAAATCCAGTTTTTCATGAATAACATTGGTCCCCTTCAGCCGATTTCTTTAGAATATAGTTTTTCTTAAATCGTAAACTATTACAAATATTTCATTCGATTCAAGTTGAGGCACAAAAGTTATTAAGCTTCATACACCCATAGAAGAGGTTGCAAAAATCCAATGCCTATTTAGCAAATCTCTGTGCCGATAATGCCCTGAAATGTGCACTGTGCCGAAGACGGTATGTTTGAAAAACCGTAACTGGCATAAGGACTCGGCTCCCAACTAAAATGATGCATGACCACTACATTCAAGCGAAACAAGAAAAACATTTTATGGGATTTCGTTCCTATTGGATAATTCATCCCAGAAACAAGAAAACAAAAATATAAACCACAGCGCCCGTAGGGAGAATCAAACTCAAATCACCAACCATATGGTCTTGCCAGACCGACATCTTAACCAGTGTACTATTTGAGCTTCATGCAGGAAGAGGGATATTTGTCATAGGCATTCTGTCACCGATCAATCACAAAAGAAACGCACGACAGTGGCTTCCCGGCGTTTGGCCTCCTTTCAAGGTATTCATTTGTCTTAAGATGGAAACGGGAAAGGGAACGGGAGTGAAGGAAACGGGAAACCCATTGAATGAGAACTGTGCTTTGCTTACTGCCTGCTATTACATACACACGCTACATATACACAGCTGCTAAAGCCGGGCAGCTTGGCCGTTGGTTGTTTGCCGGTGAATTTTGTTGTTGCTTTTGCTACATACACACGCACAGCTTAGCCGTGGTTGTTTGCCGGTAGATTGAATTGGAGCAATGTTTTTTTTGTTGCTTTTACTGCATACACACGCACAGCTTGGCCGTGGTAGTTTGGCGGTGGATTGAAGGGATTGAATTAGAAGGATGTTTTTGTTGTTGCTTTTGCTACATTCACACGCACAGTGCTCGGTTGGCTGGCTGCCTGGTGTTGGCCGGTATTTATTTCCATCCTTCTTCGTCTTGTGATGCGATAGGGAGGGACGTGAAAGCGTTTTTATTTTGTTTCTTTCAGACATACGCAATTCGGTTAACTTGTGAGATTAATGCCGGTGGGAGCAAATTGAATCAGCACCGATCGCGTTATCTTCTTGTACCAATGATGCTATGTAATTGACTACACGCCATTGGCACAGAGGCTGAATTTTGGGTGTAGTTATCTTTTTTAAGGGTGATATTCATCACTATTAATGAGAGACATTGCTTCGAACATTTTGACGCAGCATTAACAGTGATGAATAATACCCTGAAAAAAGTTATCCCATTTTTTAAGTTTAATAACTTTTTTATCATAAATCGAATCGAAATGCAGTCTCCGGATGAAATATTTGTCATAGTTTAGGATTTAACAAAAACCGTTTTCAAAAGAAATTGGCCGAAGGGGACCAACGTTATTCATGAAAAACTGGATTTTCATGTTCCTCCCGAACAAAATGTCTCAAAATCCCATACAAACTTTAAAGGTTCGTTAAGCGACCCTTTCCCGTGACCCTATCTGGCCCAAATTTTGCATGAGACCTTGTACTAGGCCTAGGATCAATTGAGGCCTGCAGCGCATAACATTTCACAAGCTTGAACTTTCTCATACAAATTTGGGGCAGTCTAATGCACATTAGACTGAGTCGATTTGAGGTCATTTTTGAATTTCCTAAACCCTGGGGTCTTAAAAGCTTCGTCGTGGTCCAAAACTCATCCATGATTTTTTGCAGAATTTTTAAGTAACGTTTACATGAGTAAATTTGGACATTTAGGTTTGTATGGGAAAATTGAATATTTTGTACTGAAAAATCAACATCGTTTTTGTTTCTTCTGTGGAACCGAGTCAGCTAATGGTTTTTGTGCCAATTTATAAAATTCCTAAAGGAAATTTTCCGCTTAACAACTTTGTCGAAGACCGTAACTTCGTATCTTATTAGGCAAAAAAGTTATTAGCTGTTTAATAGGGGTATGTCTTTTCGCATTGATAAACATCAAATTCAATTGACACCACTGCTGGAGCCTCGCGAAGCATTGCATGAAAAGTAGTCATGCAATACCTCGTTAGGCGCCCTGCAGTGATGTCAATTGAATTTGATGTTTATCAATGCGAAAAGACATACCCCTATTAAACTGCTAATAACTTTTTTGCCTAATAAGATACGAAGTTACAGTCTTCGACAAAGTTGTTAAGCGGAAAATTTCCTTTAGGAATTTTATAAATTGGCACAAAAACCATTAGCTGGCTCGGTTCCACAGAAGAAACAAAAACGATGTTGATTTTTCAGTACAAAATATTCAATTTTCCCATACAATCTTAAAAGTTCAAATTTACTCATGTAAACGTTACTTAAAAATTCTGCAAAAAATCATGGATGAATTTTGGACCACGACGAAGCTTTTTAGACCCCAGGGTTTAAGGAATTCAAAAATAACCCCAAATCGACTCAGTCTAATGCACATATGTAAGTTCTTTCAATTTTTTTTGCTCTTGTATTTTTTACTTTTTACATCTCAATTTACATATCCATTTCTCATATCTGTCTATTGAATTTTTAACATGTTTATTTAACAGTTTTCGCTGTTAGTTCTATGTGGCTCTATTGTAGGCTAGTCACATCCCATTATTCACTTTTCATTTTGCATTGTTAATATTAGTTTGCTCTTTTTTCATTTTCAGTTGTTACTTATTAACTTTTAATTAAAATTTTCACATTTTCACAAATAGATATTCATTTATCAATTTTCACAATTTATTCTGAAATTTCAACATTTCTTCTTTTATAAGAGCAAGTTCACTGGTGTTGGGAAAAAGTGGTAGAAATTTTGACACTTACGGCACATTTTGAAAATTTTGCCATGCAAAAACATTTTCAAGATCTGTGGCCCTCTAGTTTTTTTACAACACGTGTTGTATTCTCGCATGCAGAATTTTGTCTGTGGGATCGAAGCAACCAGTTGTTGTGAAATGACGTGTTTTTGTCAAGCTGCTGGAAAATGCCTCGAAAATGTTTAAATAGTCAAGAATGAAAAGTATATGAAACCTTCAAACAGGAAACAGGAAATTGTGGGTTTGTACGTTATTTACGGAGGATATGGAAGCGCCGATTTATGGAAGTCAGGACCAGGACGGATGGTGATAAAATTATAGCAACTTTAAAATAACCGGAAGTCTTCATTGAAAAAGCTTGGAAAACGTTATCGTGGACATTTTGGTGAGCTCGTTCTATTTTTTTTTTTGTTTAAGTTAGGTCTTTATGAAGTTCAACGAAGTTTGTTCCCTTTGAAAAGGGAAAAAAAGTTAAAAATCAACTCATTTAAACTGTACTTTCAAATCGTCTACTATCAAAACAAATTAATGCAAAGCACTCAATCTATCGTAACATTGTCACTTTCATTTTCATTGAAAATTTCGAAGCCAGATTGTCAAGTTTTGGTTGACATTTTTCATTCATTTTCTTTTTCAATGAAGAATTTTGAAAATCTCTTATAGTCCTCAGCCGAAAGTAAAGAAAAATACGACCATTTTAGGTTCTTTCAAACTAATGATTGAGACTCGTTGAAATATTTTACTATAAATTTTCAAATCGTTAGCAAAGCTTTATGAAAATAAAAATTTACCCCAAAACTCAAAATATTTGTTTACTTAGAGTGCATTTTTAAGAAAATGATAACCGATTTAAACGAAGAAATAGTGTTTTTCTGACTGATAGAGAGATTTTGTCGATATAATTCCCTAAAACCGCATTTCAATTCCTCCCTTTTCGGTAATCGATTCTGTTGTTTCAAAATTTTTGGTTGGGCTGAGGCTTTTAACGAGTAAAACTTTCAATGTAGCCTAATAAAAGGAAATATCATTATTAAGTTCGATTATTTTCGAACTTTGCCTAGCTTACATTCGCATCGTCACTATTCAATAATGGTTTTTTTCATGATTGATCGGAAGTTTCTTGAGGATACTTATAAAGTTCAAGAGCTTAGGAGTTCTGATTTAAAGTGGTCAATTGCTTACCAAGATGATATTCCATGCCACATTACCCTTTTCCCCATACACTCAACGTGAGATTTGTGGAGGGATGGCGTACAGCCGGTCTCCGCAAAACAAATCATCACATGTGCTGCACTTCCTTTCCCCCTATCGACTACATGGACTTGGCCGGCGTCGTTATTGGTTCATATTAAAGATTGAGATTCTCAAAATTGTACAGTGAGAATGTATTGCTTGTTCCCAGCACCTTTTATTTGGTTCATTGTCCAATGTTGATTATCTCGAGCCAATCACGGAGTGTAACCATTATGCCATTGGCCAGGAGGGCCGTAGGTGGACCGTAGTTGATAGCAAGCTCAAGCTCAAGCTCAACACGTGTTGTATTCTCGCATGCAGTGATGCAAAAATAGCAATATTACTATCACATACGGCTGAAATAGAAACAGTGTTGTAAAAAAATACAACGCCCCAAGAGCTTGAAAACATTTTTGCATGGTAAAATTTTCAAAATGTCAAAATTTCTACCACTTTTTCCCAACACCAGTGAACTTGCTCTAACCGAGGGAAAAGAGAATTAAAATTTTGAACAACCTTATGATAAATCAGAGAAAAGAGCAGTTAGAAATGATTAATGAGAAAAGAGTAGGAAATAGAGAATAGTAAACAATACCACGTTATAACTAAGTCCACTTTTTAATTTAAAAAAAATTCAAAAAGGCGTCTATTCAGTCCCGTCAATAAGTTAAAATTAAAGTTCAGAATTACATAATAACACTATTACTCTTAACGGACTACTAAATATCCTCATGACGAATATATTATTTTTCAAAAATATTCAAATTCGTTCCAGTCATACAAAAATATAACAAGCAAGGTCCTCATGGTCCAATAATTCTTTCAAGCTATTTGTTTTCAATAACTTAAATAATTCAATTTTTCTGAAATGATACAACATTCATTTCAAAATTCCCTTTAAGTTAAAAATTGCTTAATTTTCCAAAATTGTGAAAATTTAGTTAAATGGTCAATAATTAATGCTGAAATTGTCCGTAAAGTTTCCAAAAAAATTAAAATGTGAAATATTATGAAAAAGTTAAAACAAAAATTATCCGAATTGTGCATTTCTGTAAGCATCTGCAAAAATTGTTAAAATTCACAGAAATCGAAAAAAATTGTTCAAAATTTCCAAATTACACAAAAATTAAGCATTTTTTTCAAACTTGTTTGATTGTTGAAAATCATCCTACACAAAATTTTCGATCTGCCCAACAGAAACCACAAAATGACTATAACTGTCCGAAAATAACAGAAATTTTCAAAATACCTACAATTGTTACAAATTCTCCGGAGATTTTCAAAATTTGCTACCAAGTTGAACTAAATTTCTAATTATTTGAAAATGTCCGTAGGTCTGATATGTCACCCGATATTTATATGACTTATTGAAGTTGTTCGAAATTGTTTCTAAACTTTGGTAGGAACCGTGAAGCGTGATGTAAATTCAATCAAAAAACTAAAATCTTTATTCATTCTGGTGGATTCAACCACATGTTCTCAAAAGTATATAAAACAAAGCCAGAGTACTGTGAACGTTTTTTTCTTTCATAATGAATAAACAACAGAGCTTCAATTAAAAAATTACCATGCATTCTTATTTGAAAAAACTGTCTGCGAGAGATATGCATCGGGCCCTTCCTGTATACAGATTACAACATATCGTCACTTCCAGTACCATAGATATCCAGCAAACGCGCAACATTTAGATACGTGCAGGAAAAGGGCATCCGAAAAGAAGTAAGAAAAAATAACATCAAAATGTTCCAGAATCAAAAAACAAACAAATATCCCATCTGGTGGGCTGAGCTGAGGGGGGACACGTTTAAAAGCCACCGACAGTCAGTTCCGATTAAGAATTTTTCTCGGTTTGCTTGCGGGAAAAATGAATGATCGTACCCAGACTGGAGCTAAGTATACATAAATGCATTATCTATAGGTACATCCGCGTCGTAGTCGCGGAGCGGCTTGGCTTATCGTGAGTTTGGTAAACACAAACTTCGGTACCTAACTGAAAAAACGAAAGTTGTAGGACTTTTTTTTCATTCTATCAATCAACTTCTCACAGCGTGGTGTGAAAACCGTTAGGCTTTTATATTTTCATGCTTCAGTGCAGTAAAGTTATGGTCCATTTTTTTTTCTCTTGTTAGCATAGTAAGCTTGGGCTACTTCGACGTTCTTTCAATTCCATCAGATTGCCATCTTATTATTATCTTATTATAGTATGCGATTGATGGCCTAAGGAAAATCAACAGTAAATAACATAAACAAAGTTTATGCACTACATGAAAATCGCCTACTGGACTGAAAAAAAAAGAATAACAAGCCTTTGAGTGACAGGAATCTCGCTAGTAAAAAGTGTCGCTAGTAAAACTGTCGCTATTCGGTTTGGTGCTATACACATAATATTTCCAAAGTAACAAAAATCAACAACTTAAAATTTTCTTCCCTTGGAAGCATTCCAAGAAGAACTTGTTTCAAGATTTTTTTTTTGTTCGGAAATTACATATATGAACCGCAACATAACGCTACCGTTCAGAAGATGTTTGAAACCGAGATGATAATGATGATCATTCAAGGAGTTGAAAACGTAACTAGATCTAATAAAAGCAATTCAATATTCAAGAAAATCTTACGGTTAGCACGGTTAGTGACTGGGCCATTAAGTAAAATTCTAAATAAGACAAAAATCATATTTATATACACAGCAAAAAAAATGTAACGTTGGACGATGTAATTTATGATGATGGTAGCCAACCTATTCATTTTTATTGATTTCGGTTAAAATATTACATCCAAACGATGTACACGATTCGAACACGTCATGTTGTGTAATATTCCAAATTACTATGTAGTATTACATCAAGTAGTCAATGTTTATTCCAATTGACATTTTAAATAGTTTTCGTGTCGAAAAGTTAAAACTGGATTGTGGAGCTCAGGAGGATTTGTTCTGTTGGTGAGTCAGATCAATATTGATAATACATCTAAGCAAAACTGTTGGTGATGATTTCTTAACATAATTTTGTTCTTTCAGGAATTTTGGCCATAATTAATCAGCGATACAAAAGAGTTCCGGAGAAAAGAAAATAATAACAGTTGTATTTGAGGTGAGTATTCTGCGTTCAGTTTTTTATTCTCCCTGTGAACTTTTTCATTCAATGTTTACAGATATGGATTGTCACCGTTTGCAAATGCGAGGTTGTATGACCAATGGCCTTCAAAGGGGCAGATTAAACGGATACGGAACATTGTCAATCAGTGTTTTTTCGCGTGTGAATGTCTGGCTGAAGGTAGAATAAAGGATATGATCGAACATTTCAACAGGATACTAAAAGGTTCACCGATGCAGTTATAATTGAATCCATTCTAATGCTTCCATCCTTCAATTTTTAGTTTGTCATATTATTCATGGAATAAAATCATAGCTTTCGTTTTTGATGGTTTGATTTACTATGATAAAATTTTCTGAACCCGTTATACATACAAGTACAAGTAGAAGCTTAAATTATAAATCTCTAATTTGAATTGTCGAATTTTTTTAACATATCGGAAATTATTCAAATTAAAAAAAATGATAACGATTAGTGATAATAAGTTACCTCTGTGCTCGATCTTGTCTACTGCGTTACATATATTTAGTGTATTTTTTTACATCCAAAACGTGTAGTTGCTTGGTACATCAAAACAATGTAATATTAGATACCTTTAGCGACTCGAGTTATGTGCACGTTTTTGATGTAATATCGCAACACTTTTTTTGCTGTGTAAGTTGCAAAAATAATGAATATGAATTCAGCTTTCAGAACTTGTAAGGCCGGTGCTACGAGATCATGAAAAGGATGGGCTCACAACTTTCTACATATTCTCCTATAATTTCCATAATCTTGATAAATGTTCTACCTATGCTAAAAGAACAAAACTTTCGCCGATCTGCCGCTCATAGCAAGTCCGTCCCATTCGCGTTTTTGTTGGAATGAGAAAAACTGCAATGAAACATCGTAAAACGGCCCAACGAGAATTCGGCACTTGCATGCTTTTTAATTCAAGTAATCAATAGAATCTGTCACTGCAACGGAAATCGAAAGTGAGTCGCTTTATAAGGTTTACTTTTCCGTTTTAATTCAGTAGAAAATCCTTTTCAGGGGCCGACCATATTTGGGGCAAGCCATATGGGACCGACTTGCGATCATTGGTGTAATGGGACAAAATGACTTGAGGTTTTTTTCTCAATGTTCATCAGAACAAAGACAGGATAAAAAAGACAGGATTCTTCGGAAGTAGATTGTGCGCGAAGAAAGCGAATGAAGCTATGCGTCCTAAATCATCCGTAACCTTCGTTTCCATTCGACTTGAAGAGCCCGTTCTGTATTATTTTGATATCTTTTTTCATTTATTCTATAAAGAAAACCAAAATAACCGAAATCCTATATTATCATATGAAGCGTTTGGCAGGGAAGTCTACGCTTCATGCCTCCTTTGTTCCTGTACCTTTTGCGTTTTCATCACATGGTTGGCCTGGCCGTAGAAGTATCTGCAACGCATGTTCTACGTATCAGATACTATAGGGGAGAATGAGGATACTTGATCCCTGGGGATACTTGATTCCTTAGCTATATCTCGAAACTGGAATGTCTTACAAAGATCAAATGTTCTAGAAAAATGTGCCAAAATGAGCAAAATAACAATGCTTGTAGTTTATAAAATTTTAACAAAATAATTTTTTGAGTAATTGAACTTTGTTTGAAAAATTTCACAAAATGTTACTTGAAGATCTTTTTTCATCACTTTAAAATGTTCCTTACATGGGAAAATTATGAAAAAAAAATATTTGTTCCAATGTATCAATCGTTTGAGCGTAAAATGAACTTCATAATGCCATATTTTCAAAGCAATGGAAAACTCTCAACTTTTTTCAGAAACAGTTTTCTAAAATGTTGATTATGGGTACAATTGATCCCCTAGAGTTGGGTACAATTGATCCCCCTTCAAAACGGCATATTCTTCTTCTGAATTGATCGTTATGATTGCTGATTACGAAATTACTAATATTTATCCAAAAACTAATATTTATCAAACAATTGTCTGAAGAAAAGAGCAAAAATAATTAATTTTCTCTTAATTATAAAAAATAGCGCCTTTAAGTATGCAATGTTAATAGCGTTGAGACAAAGTTATAGAATTTTCTTCTTATGTCTGCTATAAATTGTGAAATGAGAACAGACATGACCAAAATAGTCAATTAACATTCTATCTTGGGGTTTTGTTAGATTTTTATACAAGGATTAGTGCTTCCTGAATAAAAGATCAAGTCTCCTTCAATAGGGGATCAAGTCTCCCTTAACTTCAGAAAAATCGCATTTTTTTTACTCCCACGAAAATGCTTCTAGTTCATCAACGGGTTCAAGTCGATCTAATTTTTGGAGCATAGAAACTTGAAGTTACAAGCTGTCAGAAAATGTCAAGAACGGCGAGTTGCTAAATTTTTCCAGAAAGATATGGGGAAAATAAGAAAAGGGGATCAAGTATCCCCACTCTCCCCTACTGAAAAGAAAAATGAGGAACGCAAGTTTTTCATTTCCTTTAACGCATATGCTAGTTTGACCATGTTGGTGTTTGAAGAAGAAGAAGAAGTATCTCACTTTTGAGTGAACCAATAACGACACCGGCCAAGTCCATGTAGTCGATAGGGGGAAGGGAAGTGCAGCACATGTGGAGATATGTTTAGCGGAGGCCGGCTGTACGCAATATCTTCAAATCTCCCTGCTGAATGTTTGGAGAAAAGGTAATATGGTATGGAAATCACCTTGGTAGGCGTTACAACTACTAAGAACCTATAAGCTCCTAATATCCTGAACCGCCTCAGTTTCCCATTGAAACTCCCGTAAGCCTTGAGCTTATCAGGGTAGTTATTCTCTTGTTTTTGTATTCATTATGTTTGGATCGATTATTTGGAATGATTTCAAATACACTTAACATATGCAAACCTAACATAATACAGTTTCTGATGATTGATCGATTAGTATAATGATTTTTTTTACTGTCCTAAGCTAAACTCGGCCTCATATAATGGTATATCTAAATTTTCTGATGTGATTAGATTGATCTACGAGGAACTTATTTAAAATGACGAATGTGATTTTTCAAAATATTACCAAAACTGATTAGATCTGCTGGCAAAATAGAAAAAAAAAAACAAATTCCTTAACCTAAATTTTGTTAAGGATTTCCAAATAAAAAAAAACTCCAATTGCACTTATTTAAAAAAAAAATGAATGAAGATAAAAATATAAAAATGAATACTTATTTTTGCATTCAGGAAATTTCGAACCAAATCACACATCAAAGCTAAACTGAATCACCTTCTACCTCATGTGACAATACTTTCCCAAAAATCTCGAGAAGTTTTAAATCACAGCAATCCATAAAAAAACAAATCATCACCAAGACAGAATAAAAACCATGCGTCGTATAAACGTATAGAAAGCCAATTTTTCTTCCATTCAAATTTTTCTAATCACAATTACCAAATGAATTTTAAGACTTGAATCCTTTATCTTCATCTATCAAAACACACTGTGAAACTAGTTGTGAGGTTCGAGAAGAAACCATTCACCATAGCGGGGCTATTTTCATTCGCCTTCGATCCCCAGATATTGAGTTTTATAACCATAATTGATACACATCCCCCTCTCCAGCGATAATTTGTGCGTATATTAAAACACTTGATTAACTAAACACCAACTCATCAAAACGGGCCCGGACAGGTTGGCCGATTGCCTACACCGGTTGATCATCCGGATCTGGGACATAGAACAGCTACCGGAGGAGTGGAAGGAAGGGGTAATATGCCCCATCTACAAGAAGGGCGACAAATTGGACTGTGAGAACTACCGAGCGATCACTGTCCTCAATGCCGCCTACAAAGTGTTGTCCCGAATCCTACTCCGCCGCCTAACGCCACAAGCAAACAGATTCGTGAGAAGTCATTGAAACTATACTTTTTCCCCAGGAACGGGTTCAGCCCAGAAGGGGCTGCCCAGCAACACCCAATCCCTGGTCTAAAGCCACAGGGACTAACGGGTTTGGGCGCTCAAGGCCTCTTTTGTTCCTGGGTCTCAGGGCGTATGTTAGGCTGGGGGAGTTTTCGGATGGGTGGATTCCTACAACAAAAAGTTACCTTGGTTTAAAGCTGGTTTATTCGGCGAATTCTTACTGTCGGATGGAAAGCACACGGGATCGGGATGGTAGCGGGGCAATCGGCTCACTCGGTCGAACGTCTTGATCGTCAGGCACCGGGCGATGCCTGGATGACAGGGGGAGGAAGCGCGGTACCACGCACCACACTCACGGCACGGCTGGGCAATCCGGATGGGATGGGAGCAGTGCGATACCACGCACCACGCTTACGGCTGGCTGTTTCTGTCTCTCTCCTTGATCTCGCTGGCAGACCAACCACGCGCTTTCGATAAGGCGCACACCTTGGTTTGCGGTTGGGCCACGGGATGGGATGAAAACGATAATGCGGTACAACGCACTCGAGGCTGGATGAGGCTGTCTCTCTCCGGTTGGTCGCACCTCGATTTGCGCACACGGGTTTTGGCGATGTTCGGGGACCACTCACCACGCGTTGTGTGTCGTTTGTTGGGATTGCACACACACGATTCTTCGGACCAGTTTAAGCTCCGTCTAATCACACACGGAACGTCTCGCACCACCACTGACTCGGATTGTTGCCTTTGGGAGCGATAGCAAGGCACGTCCGAACTCGTTCGCTGCCGGAAACCAAGAGGCTTGGTGATGATTCTTGACTCACCAAGAAACCTCCTCGTCTCGATGCTGCGCTGCTGACTTGCGTTCTTCCCAAAAGCGTGCTGTCATCGGTCTTGCGTTTTAAGCAACGCTTTGGGCCATGTGCGTTTCAAGTTCGCCTACTTCTCCGTGTTTTGAATTTGAATTCGCCGTTTACGTTTTACGCTATCTATTTACAATTTATTCCTAGCTCCAACCCATCAATAAATATTAGTAAAAAAAACAAAACAATGTTACCGAGTTGGTAACATCATCAGGCCGGCTTTATGGAGGGACGGTCTACGACGGACCAGATATTCACACTACAGCAAATCCTCCAAAAATGCCGTGAACACCAAGTCCCTACGCACCATCTATTCATCGACTTCAAAGCCGCATACGACACGATCGACCGTAACGAGCTATGGAAAATCATGGACGAGAACGGCTTTTCCGGGAAGCTGATCAGACTGATCAAGGCGACGATGGATGGAACGCAGTGCTGTGTGCGGATTTCGGGTGAATTGTCGAGTTTATTGTTTATTGTTTATTGTTTAAAACATCAACGGATCACATATTGATCCTAATGATTACTGTAGTGTCCCCGTGCCTGAGGGTCGTCGAGGAGAAACACGTCATTCTCCGTTGCTCTCTATAATACGACTGACTCTATTCGTTCTACTCTCGCTGTAGTATGTTAGATGCAGAGGTCTGAGCCGTCACGCATTATCAGTATAATATAGCACAATACTACATCACTTTTTTCTTTTCTTTTTTTTTCAAAGATAATTCCCAAATCATCCTCAAGTTCATTCGTAACATAAATAACTCTCTAAACATATGGACTGCCTTATTATACTTTCAGATTTAGATGTAGCATAAAGTTTATCGGTTTTATTAATGAAGCCAAACTCAATCCTCGCTTGATCTTCTTATCACTCGATATTTCTTTAGTTTTTAATTTTGGAAATCTCATTCATTTTCTTCATTTTCTGATTGAGTATCTATCCTTTCCAGATATCATACTTGGTTAAGGGGTGCGTATCCGATCAGTATCCATCTTTTTCCTTATCGCATTTTCTTGTTCATAAACCAGGTCCTCATCTTATCATACTAATCACTTTTGGCTGATTTATGGATTAGATATGCTTGTCTTGGATATAATCAACAACATCCCTGAAACTTTTGTTTTTGTTCTATTTTCGCAGTCGTTGGGTATGTCCGATACATATTTGATTACTGATTGAACACATATGCCTGGATGAAAGTTATATGATATAATTCTATTCAACTGATTTTAATTCCTCTGATCCGTCGTTTCCAACAAAACATCATGAATATAGAGTTCGGTGTTAAGTCTACCAACAAGCTACCTTCTACTTTTCTTCTTCCATTTTTCTCATTTTTATCAGCCAATTTCTCAAGGATATTAAGTCCTACTAGAAAGCATCTCTGAAGAATTCCTCACAATTATCGAAAATATCAATTCTGATACCTTGTTTGTGCTCTTGCTTGACTAATGCAGAGTTTTTTTTTTATAAAAGTGAGTCGGTTCGTCGTTTTTCTTCTGCATAGACAAGGAATCGTATTGATCAAACCTTTCGCTGACAAATCTTGAATCCAAGATTATGAAAATTGGCATCGAATCCAAGCAAAGACTGACAACGAATACTCATTATCTCACTGAAGCCATTTCTTATTTTTATTACAACAATCTCAATGTTGTAGTGGACATGAACGACCACAATCAAAATGTTGCACAATTGATTGCTTCCATTATTCTAAAACCAGTTCTACACTTTTCTTCGGCCTCGGACTAACAGTTATTGAAACCAACAGAAATCCACCGAATTCAGTCATGTAATACTAAACACATGTCCCATTTTTTTGGCTACCACATAACTGCACAAAATTTTTGCTTTATGCCCATCACTCACAGATTTCATTTTAGTTCACGTCAAGATTAGTTCAAAACAACAGAAGCAAATTTATAAAATTAATAACTCACAACAAACGTTTTGCAATTTTACACTCTCATGAGCCTTATTCGATATTTAGTCAAAGTATGGTTCGAGTGGCTGAACACAAACGAGTGGCTTTCACAGCGCACACCATCTAATTTTAACTTGATCTGTTAAATAGAATTTACAACAAATATGATGGCAATGTTTCCCATCATTATAGCTTTCCTAAATCCCAACTATGCGCCGAGTCTCAGTAAGAGACCTTCAGCAGGCTGAAAATCACAGCAAGATATTAATATTGTTTCTTTTTAAACTTAATAACAGCGAAACTCGCTATTTGTTTCTTCATCGAACCGCTAGCTTAAAGCTAACTGCAACCTTTTGTAAACGACAAGAGTTTTTCCCGTTTTTTTTCTGGTTCATTTAAGGAACAGCCAATTTTCTACTTCTACCAAAACTCGCTCTAAACTGATAATCTGTCATTGTAATGCCACGCTTTCGTCGCTACTGGCTACATGACTCTTAGAAGAAAAATTAGATCGCTTTTGGCTAATTCGCCACCTTCGTCGATATTTCGTGAATACAAAACATGACACAAAAATTCCTTGTTGAAGATAATTCACGAAATCTCGAAATGTTGATTTCAAACTTACGTTTGGTTTAATCAATAGTTAACTTGGCTTTTTTTTATCAACTTGATCAAACGTGCATTTTGGTATATTGATTTGCATTGCTACAATTTTAAATACTTCAACAACTCTTTATCAAAAATTCCTTGATGAAGATAATTCACGAAATCTCCTGTTTTTTTCGCATTTCCCTTTTTTTTTTCTATTTATGTCATTCATTAACAATCATCGTTAACATTCCACCTCCAACATATCATCCCAATGATTCTCAAATACCACTCATTCATGCGTATACGCTCATGACTCCATATCAACTTAATAAAAAGTTCAAATCAGAATTTCAAAACTGACTTATAGTTTCCTTTATGAGATCAATACCCGAAGAAAAACTTCAAATTTCATCCTTTGAACATGGCTCCCACAAGTAATTCATTCCAACCTATCTGTACTTGATCGAATTTTATTTATTTCTTCGATCTTCTACGAGAACCTAACTTCTCTTATTTTAACCTTTTTAGTGCTCTAGGGATTCAATTATACATCTGGACCGACCACAAACAAAACTTTCAGCTTTGTACCTCATCGACGATTGACACAAAACTGAAAAAACTATATTCTTCACGTAACATTCATTCAGGGCTTCGCTTTCTCCAACTTGCATTTCCGTACTTTCATATGTCAGAAGATTCACCTTCTTGACGCCTCTTAGATTTGATAATCATCAATCATCTTATGCGATTTCATCAGCTTCCAAACAGGCTCTTTTGGAATGGGTACTGAAATTTTAACCATAATCAATCAACATTGACTACCACTTCTGCCACTCAACAACAAACTTTACTCTGGGGCAGTTATCGTCAAGTTCGATACACTTATATTCAGTCACTGTGTCAACAAATTGTTACATTGCAATTTATAAAATTTAAAATTTACTTTTCAATTATATGCTAGACTTTTCTCAAAATGTGTAACTTTCGAAATCGTCCATACTTTCTTAACAACACTTGAACCGAATCCAAACAAATTAGCCCACCTATCGTCACCGTAACTAACCTAAACTTTCGTCGCACTGGTATGTGGTTTTATCATCACCTTGACAAATATTTTACGCAAACCACTCCCGCTCATATCACTCGAAGTAGGCCGTGCAATTTAGCAACAACGCTCTACCATGCTCTGTCGTTAATTCAACCAGCTAGAATCAAAGTGCTGATTTTTTTTCTCAATCGTTTGACCCACTCAGTAAGGGTTACATAGCAAAATGCACCCGCTCCTACGCTTGCAACTTTTTCGCTCTTTCTGTCGGTTGTTTGGATTTGAGCATTCAAATGAAGAACGAACAATACGACAAAATCATACAACGTCACTAAGACAAGTTTTCTCTTCGATCGTTTACCAAGGTCAACATCATATTCACACAGTTTGCCTTTTCCTCTCTCTTGGTTTCTACTGAAAAAAAAACACTGCAGCATATAGTAGCATATGTACAAACTTCCCGTTAGAGTGGAAGACGCACCTTTCCTTCCTGCTTCCTTTTCCCAACTTCAAATTGACACACTTTGGTCACTAAAGAACCTTTTCTCTCCATCTCTCTCTTCTCACTCAAACCAGGCTATCGACCATCCGCATTGAAGCGACTCCATTTCCACTTCTCTTTTTTTCCTTCCGCATTTAAGCGTTTTCATACCTTTCCTGCTCTCCCGCAGAATAGAACAGAACCTTTTTCTACCGCATTTAAGCGACTGTTCTATATTTTCAACAATGGCCCTGCTTTTACGCAGAATGGAATCAGACTTACGAATATTTTCCGCATTTAAGCGACTGATCCAGAATGGAATCAGACTAAATATTTTCCGCATTTAAGCGACTGATCCATTTCAATTCCCATCTTATTTGCCTTTCTCCATATCTTTTTTTTTTCAACATTCAGCTGGATCACTTACCAATCAAATCGCCATTTTCATCCTCGTCGTCAATGTAGTGTCCCCGTGCCTGAGGGTCGTCGAGGAGAAACACGTCATTCTCCGTTGCTCTCTATAATACGACTGACTCTATTCGTTCTACTCTCGCTGTAGTATGTTAGATGCAGAGGTCTGAGCCGTCACGCATTATCAGTATAATATAGCACAATACTACAATTACTAACTAACAAATTAAAATTAATATCAACATAAGACTACACAATACTTCATACACTTAAAATTTTCCTTCGGAATACGTTCCTTGAGACGTCGAAGTCGAAATGTTCGGAAAACCGATTAAAAGTTTTTAGAATGCCGATGAAAGCGCTGTTAGCCCCGTAATTGTTCAGGCGAATCGGAACGTAGAGCTGCAGGTTCTGGTTTCGTAATCCTCGGGGTCGTACGCTGAGAGGTATGGCCTCCAACAGTTCGGGGCAGTCGATTCTAGATGTTAGAAGGTCCGCTACAACTAGAGCACGTGTAGCATTTCGGCGTGCTTGAAGCGTATCTAAGCCTAAGAGACGGCAGCGGCTTTCATAGCTTGGTAAACGAAACGGATCCTGCCAGTTTAAGTGTCGTAGAGCGTACCGCAAAAAACGCCGCTGGATAGCCTCGATTCTTTCAGCTCCGTTCTGGTAGAAAGGGCACCAAACAGCTGAAGCGTACTCGAGAATAGAACGAACTATGCAACAATAAAGACTTTTCAGGCAGTATACGTCTTTGAAATCTTTGGCCATACGAAACAAGAATCCAAGGCTTCGAGAAGCTTTGTCGACAACATAGTTCGTATGAATCTTGAACTCCAGCCTTCGGTCGAGAATAACGCCCAGATCGTTGATATGGTCCACCCGGATGATGGTTTGGTCTCCGAGGATGTACTCTGCATGAAGAGGATGCCGCTTACGGGTAAACGATATTACCGAGCATTTACTGCGGTTCAAGGGCAAGCAGTTGATATCGCACCAGTGAGCAAAAACGGTGAATTGCTGTTGGAGGAAGTTGATGTCGTCTTGGCCGTTTATAGTGTGAAAAAGTTTCAGTTCATCGGCATAAGCGAGCTTTGTGCCGCCGAGGAGCGAGAGTACATCATTAAAATAGATCACGAAAATGATCGGTCCCAAATGACTTCCTTGAGGCACTCCTGAAGAAGCAACGAACTGCCTAGAAAAGGATTCACCAGTACGAACGGATAACTTTCGTCCCATTAAGTAACTCCGGAACCAATCCAGTAGGGAACCACAGAAGCCTAAACGTTCGAGCTTTGCGATTGCAATTTCGTGGTTCACCTTATCGAACGCAGCAGAGAGATCTGTGTAAATGGCGTCTGTTTGACTTTTCTTGGCAAAGCTGTCCTGCACGAACGATGTAAAGCTCAGTAGGTTTGTAGTCGTGGATCTTTTAGGCATGAACCCGTGCTGATCGTTGGAGAAGTGATGCTTGCAAAATGAGAAGATGGGATCCAAAACAACTAGTTCAAACAATTTGGCGATCGCGCATAGAGCGGAGATTCCACGATAGTTGCTCACGTCTCTCTTATCTCCCTTTTTGTGGACAGGAAACATGTGAGCTTCTTTCCACAATGAAGGAAAGATTCCGCTGTCCAGCGATGATTGAAAGATATGCCTGATAGGTGTCAGCAAAGATGGCATAAAACGCTTCAGAAAGGTAGTTGGTATACCGTCCGGGCCCGTAGAAGATGAATTTTTTAGCTTAGCTGTCGCTTTTAGGATGGCTGCATCGTCGACCAGAATACCATTCAAAGATGACCCTAGGAATGATATATTCAGTACAGCTCTGGCCAGTTGCTCCAAGGAAATTCCCCCAGTTGTGAAAATACTAGAAAATTTCTCGGCAAAAAGTTCACAAATTTCTGGATCAGAATTCGCTGTGTCGCTGTCGAGGAACATATAGGACGGAAGCCCTGGTTCTTTCCGTTGATTTTTTACGTGCTTCCAAAAAGATTTCGGACTGGTCTTGAAATTCCTTTGTAACCGATTTAGATAGTTCAAGTAGCTACGCTTACTGACTTTTTTATAAGCAGAGTTTAGTTTGCGGTATTCTCCCTTAGTGTAAGGGGATTTGTGCTTGTTGTAGTTTCGGAGTGCACGTTTCTTGGCGCTTGGGAGTTCATTCGAATCGCGCAGGGGGCTTCGACAAGGTGACAAGGACAGGGTCTATCCTGCATGACGTTCAACGTGGCGCTAGAAGGTGTTTTTCGACGAGCGGTGGGCGAAATGCGGGGCACGCTTTTCAACAGATCCAGTCAACTTATCTGCTTTGCCGATGACATTGATATAGTCGGCAGATCATCTGCGGCGGTGGAGGAGATCTACCGCAAACTGAAACGCGAAGCAGGAAAGATTGGGTTGATGATTAATACGTCCAAGACGAAGTACATGCTGGCGTGCGGATCCGAGACCGACCGAACCCGCTTGTCCAGTAATAACAAGGTCACGATCGACGGCGACGAGCTGGAGATAGTCGAAGACTTTGTCTATCTCGGCTCACTGGTGACCGCAGACAATGAGATCCGGCCGTGAGATCCGGAGGCGAATTATCAGCGGAAGTCGTGCCTACTATGGACTCCACAAGCAACTGCGGTCGAGAAGACTTAGCCCTCGCACGAAGTGTAACCTGTATACGACGCTTATTAGACCGGTTGTTCTCTACGGGCACGAGACATGGATATTGCTCGAGGAGGACCTGCGTACACTCGGAGTATTCGAGCGACGAGTGTTAAGAACCATCTTTGGCGGCGTACAGGAGAACGGAATGTGGAGGCGAAGGATGAACCACGAGCTCGCGCGACTCTACGGCGAACCCAGTATCCAGAAGGTGGTGAAGGCTGGCCGGATACGCTGGGCGGGACATGTTGCGAGAATGCCGGATGACTGTCCTGCAAAACAGGTGTTCGCCACGAATCCGGTAGGAACAAGACGAGCGGGGGCGCAACGAGCGAGGTGGTTAGACCAAGTGGAGCGTGATCTGGCGAACGTGGGGTGCCCGAGAAATTGGAGAACGGTTGCCATGGACCGAGTGAATTTTAGGAATTATGTTCGTCAAGTTATGTCGTAAGACGGAATACTATGTAAATAAATAAATAACTAAACACCATCTTAAGTCAAACAAATCAACATATTTCTGAAATTTTTCTTTCATTTTCATATTAACAATAATAGGTAATTTTCAAACAATTTCCGAATGTAACTTTTTTTCAGGGATTTTCATCCTATTGGATGATTCATCTTGTCGACTCCGAACGTAACAAAAAAAATTGGATTTTAACCCGATCAAAGCCTGCTCTTCCAGATAAAATTAAAGTGATTTAAGCGATAAACTGAAAAATGATAGAAACAAAAATGGGACGGACTTGCCATGAGCGGCAACGATGGGGCCAATAAATTAATTAACCCTCATCCGCATTAGAGTGTCATTTTGACACTATTGTAAGTTTCAAGGCTTGTAACTTTTTTCAGAAGCTTCAAAAAGCAACAATTTCTTCGGGGACCCCAAATGATTTCAAAAGTTCTTGAATATTGTATCTTTACTTTTTTCATGGACGAACCCTGGAAGCCTGGACAAAAAAACTCCCTATCCCGACTTAGAGTGTCAATTTGACACTCCAAAAGTAAAATCTATCTAAGGGGGCATCCATAAATTACGTAACGCTCCTAGGGGGGGGGAGGGAGTAAGCTCTAGCGTTACGAATTGTGACATAGGGGAGGGGGGGAGGTATGCTCATCGTTACGTAACGTTTTATTCCTAAAAAAATTTCAGTTTAATCGCAGCTTTTTTGATATCATGCAATTTTTGCTGAATGATAAGCAAACCAAAATCAGCCTAAAATTTGTAAGCTTTAACAAGATTGAAACTCGTTTGTAACCATTCCTATTTAAAGATTCTAAGACAGACTAAACTCAATCCAATCTTTAGACGGAAATTTTACTATTTTTTCTCAATTTGTTTTGATTATTCCGATCAGCTATTTTGATTATTCCGACGAATTTCACTAAGCGGAGTATATTTTGCATAACAAGTTATGCTGCTTGAAGAAAATAAAGTAAACATGGTTGATCACCAGTTTACAAGTACAGAGCAACTCGTAATAAGACAATTAATTTATTTTATGAGAGAGTTATCTGCAATGAGTACCTATTAAGAAGCGATTTGGATGGATAATAATTCCGTTTTAAAGAGCGTTAAAAAATTATGTTATATTTTTTTAACCTTCGAAAATCAATGTTTAAAATCATGAAAAGATGGGGGGGGGGGGTAATTGTCAGCGTTACGTAATTTTCACAGGGTGGTATGTCGAAGCGTTACGATTTGTTACATATGGGGTGGAGGGGGTCAAAAAAGTGCATTTTTTGCGTTACGTAATTTATGGATGCCGCCTAAGTCGTTTGAATTATAATTAATTTCATATCAAACTTATATTAATAAAAACCTTGTAATGTCAGTAAAATATGTTTAGAACATTATATATAGCTAAAGATACTAGTTTTCCTCGTTATTCAGCATGAAAGAAAAAAAATCCGAAAAACATGCCTCAGGAAAACTGCTGTAGTTCATCCACGGTGGACCACAAAAACAGATAAAATTCCAATTTGTAAAAAAATCGCGCAAAGTAGTCAACTTTGAAAAATTCCAGTCAATTCAATTTTTGTTGCATCAAAAATCTAAAGACAACAAATTGTTAGAATTAGAATAAACTTTGTAGTCATATTTTTTCAAAAACTCTACCATCGCTCAAGTTTTTACTAGCAATCGAATGAAAAGTAGGTTTTTAGACCACTTTTTTGAACTTTATGTGACCTTTTCATTAAAAAAAAAATTTAAAAAAATATATTTCTTGGCTTCATGATGTAGACACATTAACTTCAGCTTTCATATGCATCAGGCAAATATTTTTTATGGACGTGTAATATATGAACTACAACAGTTTTCCTGAGGCATGTTTTTTCGGATTTTTTTTCTTTAATGTGAATAACGAGAAAACTAGTAGCTTAAGGTATATATAATGTTCTAAACATATTTTACTGACATTACAAGGTTTCTATTGATATAGGTTTTGTTTAGATCGGTTGAACACGCCAAAAGTTATAACGATTTTAGCTTGTAGTGTCAAAATGACACTCCTAGTGCTGATTGGGGTAACAAAATCTAATGCGGATGAGGGTTAATAACTAACTGTCACTACAGTTTTATTTTATTTATAAAAAAATTCTAACCAAATCTAACTTGAAATACAAAAATGTTAGAAATCTGAAAACATACATGTGTTTTTGAGTCATAAAAATGCATCAAATTTCCAATTTTTGGGAAGATCTGAAGACCCCCGGCGCAAATTGTCAGATAGTAAAAAAATTCCTCTTAAGTCAAATTTTCAGTATTTTTGAAAATGTTTCAGGCTATTCTTAAAAGAAAAAACAATTCGAAAGGACTTCGAAATCCAACAAACACTAATAAAATTTAATTCAAAACTTGAGTTGAAAAAAGTTACGGAGGGAGTTGTACCTTTTTTTTTAATAATAGAAAAAAAATCCTGTTGATGCCTTTTAAATTTCTTTTCTTCGCTTTTCAAATCTAATTTGGAGTTAAGGATGCAGATTTGGATAGAAATGTGCATATAACAAATACAATTTCGCTTTAGTCCATTCCAAGGAATATTTCAAGATATAAATGTTTGAGAAATATTTTAAATTCCAGCAAAATAACTGATACACAGGCATAAGTATGTCGCTATCATTTATTTAAAAACCAAAATTACGGGGACTCCGCATATGCTGCGAGAAGATCTTCCCAACATCCAGGCACAGAGGAAGCAGCTGGCTGGCTGTCTGCCTGTCGGCAAGATAATCCCCATAGGCAATGCGAACTATATAATGGCCATACCGAAGGTGAGGTCCCTGGCTGACTAAGCAAGGGACCCTTCCTTCCCAAATGAAACGATATTTGCGCAGCGAGGAAGAAAGGTGTGCGTGTGCGATTTAGCTAGGAAGCAAAAAAAAAAAACAATCTAACGCTATCTCGGCTTCATGGTTTCGTTTTTTTTTTCCTTTGGCCATTCGCTATAATGACTCGTGCAGATTCCAGCATGCAACGATAGCCGACGACAATATAGGCGATTCCAGTCTGTCTACCTCTGCGAATTTCGAATTGTATGATTCAGGTCCGGTGTTTTTTTTCAGGATGTATCATCCCTATATGATGAGGTAAAAATTGGATTGTGACTAATTGTATTTATTCCATGACTATATACCTTATGTATTAAAAATTACTATTAATCTGAGAAAAACGTAATGGGGTGGTAACTCCAATTACTGAATGATTTATTTTCAAATAATAATGCATTTAGCATCCTATTTCATGGCGAGGGCACAGTGTCAGTATATTGTTAAACTGTTTACTGATTTGCCGATTTTTGTTCTGACTTGTTTGTTTTTGGTGCGCTTCAGCCGATTAATTAGCCGACTTCGTAGGTGCAGCAAATAGGCTGATTAGTTGGATGACTGCCTAAGAACCTATTTAATAATTTAATCGGGTGACTAATATTGAAAGGAATCAGATTTCATGAGTTTTCCAACTTACGCAACAACAATCGATTTTTTCGTCCCAACTCTAAATTTTTACCGATAACACTAGTTTACAAAATTTTAAAAAAATCGTGAACTTCATTGACCGACCTATGACCGAATATTAAATTCAAAAAATTCTCAGTAGATCGGTTTTTGAGCTATGCTTCAAATATGAAAATTTGGAAAAATAAAAAAAGTACTTTTACTTAGATTAGAATATCTCAAGCTGCATAACATAAATTTGAAATCTCTTTTTTGTATATTAAAGGTAAATAAATTTTCCATAGTTCATTTGAACTACATTTTTGCGTATAATCAACAGTATTGTTGATATTCGTGACTTTATGATAAGAAAAAATATAAAAAAAAACGCATTATTTTAACCCCGTATTCTTAAAAATATACGTTAAATATGAAATCAGACTTGTGTGTGGGTGAAATCATAAGAAAATAATACCAAATGATATCGGTTTCTTTTCCAAAATTATTTATTCGTTACTCCACATACAAATCAACTATAGTTGTGTTGGAATATAATTCACTAAAGGTTCTCGCAGCAGCTCTAGTTGGAGCAGGAGCAGGAGCAGCTCAAAGCTAAAACACAATGAGTTTATTAGGGCAAAGTTTTACATAGGATTTTTTGTTTCTTACATTTGTCTCCTTTAGTACAAGAGGAGTATCCGTTTTTTGATGCCAAGTTATACAAATAAAGAGCATAGATTTCTGGCCTAGATTTTGAGAAAATACGCATTATTACAAATAATTCTGATACCAATAAAA
The DNA here is from genome assembly GCF_029784155.1 of Uranotaenia lowii. NCBI lineage: Eukaryota > Metazoa > Arthropoda > Insecta > Diptera > Culicidae > Uranotaenia > Uranotaenia lowii. The sequence goes on from NC_073691.1 coordinate 92,630,821, forward strand.
GAAAATCTAACCTATATCGGCCCTTTTGAAAGGAATGCTCGACTGTGCGTGGTATCAGCCTTAGATCGGGTTTTTACCGATGTGCGCTAAATATTACAAAAAGTTAGATTTAGTCAAAGGTTCACAACAATTTAAAAAGGTACTCACGAATGGCACAAACAACTTTAACAACTAAAACTATCGTTAATTTATAAAATATACGCAGAGCGTCACTTGTCTTTCTTGGTTCGTCGCAAATTTTCACTTCTAACCGTTTTCTGGTTTGACAGTTCTTAGCGTGGCCGTTAGGTCTGTTCAGATGCAGCGACGTCAGGGATGCCAGAACATTCTCCACCCCGTGAATCCGGAACGACCTCCGCCTCGCCTTGCTCGGATTCACCGTTACCTATCTCCATAACGGCCAGCTTCGCCACCGGTCTCTCGAGTCGCCCAGATGCCGTCTGTACTGCTACACGTCTGATCCTTCCATCCTTGTTCGGGATTAGCTCCACGATCCTTCCTCGGATCCAGGTACGCCGACTGCCTTCCGCAATATATACCAGGTCTCCAAGCTTAACCGACACCACATCTTCGAACCACTTGGACCGCTTGTTCATATTAGGAAAGTATTCCTTTAGCCATCTGTCCCATGTAGCATCAGCTAAATACTGCGAACGAAGGTAACTGCTTTGCAGTGCTTGGCTAAGACTGATTGGATCACGCATAGGGTCCTGATCTCCCGTGGAGTTACCCAAAAAGTGGTTGGGTGTCAACGCTTCGTAGTCGGCCGAACTTTGAGGCATGTACGTCAGTGGACGAGAGTTTATAAAAGCTTCTGTTTCCGCCAACACCGTCAGCAGAATCTCGTCGTTGAGTTTCCTTCCGTCGTCGAGAGCTCTCATCGATTCTTTCACGCTTCGCACCATCCGCTCCCATACTCCACCCATGTGGGGAGCGGAGGGCGGATTGAATAACCAGCTTGTTCGGGCGTTGGTGAATGTGTCGGAACAGTCGATGTTGATTCTCTTGATCTGTCGTTTAAGCTCGCGATCGGCACCGACAAAGTTCGTCCCGTTGTCAGAAAATATTTGGCGTGGGGGACCTCTTCTTCGCACAAATCTCCTGATCGCCATTATGCAGGAATCTGTCGTTAAGCTGTACGCCAGCTCCAGGTGAACGGCACGGACTACCAAGCATGTGAAGACTGCTACATATCGCTTTTCCTTCCGCCTGCCAACGGTTACCTCCAACGGCCCGAGATAATCCACACCGGTATACGCAAAGGGTCTGGTATACGGTGTCAATCTTTGCTCTGGCAATGGCGCCATTCTTGGTGGATGTGGTTTACATTTTTTAATCTTACATACCTGGCAGCTTCTCGATACTTCGTTAACAGCGGACCTCAGATTCGCGATCTGAAAACGCTGACGGACTTCGTTGACAATTGTCTCTCTGTTTGCGTGTCCAAAAATTCGGTGATAATGCTCCAAAAGCCTTTGGGTAACTACATGCTCTCGGGGCAATATTACTGGAAATCGGGAATCGAAGGACGCGTACTGCGCATTCACGGTTCTTCCTTCCACTCTAATAACACCAAATTCGTCAGCAAACGGGGAGAGTTGATACAGGCAACTAGTTTTCTCAATCTTGATTAAATCTTCTAGGGCTCTTTCACGATTTGATATCAGCACCTTCACCTCATCAGGGTAGTGCTCACTTTGAGCCAATCGCCAAAGGATATTCTCGGCTGATTGGTATTCGGATTGCTTCACCGGTGTTTCGATATTCGGGATGGTTTGAATTACGTATCGCTTCACATTCTCTACGGAAGGTACCGTCTCGATGGGCAATGCTTTCTTTCGTCGACGACAATTCGAAATAAATCGCATAACCGTAGCCAGTATGCGTATCAATATGGTCCATTTAGAGATTCTAGCAACGTCAATTAGCTGAATGGGAATATCAATGTGTTGGAAAAGATAGTGGGTTCTCAACTCTTCGTTGGTGCTTTCATTCGGTGATTTCTGTTGTGGCCATCTATCAGCCGGTTCATACAGGAATGATGGGCCATTAAACCAACGACCATCCGGTTTTGGATCCGTATCTTTATTCCACTTGGTCAAACAGTCAGCGATGTTCTCTTTTGAAGGGACCCAGTGCCACTGATCCGAATCTGTTAAGGTCAAAATCTCTCCGATGCGAACGGCTACATATTGCTTGAATTTTCGGTGGTCAGATCTAATCCAGGACAAGACGGTGGTAGAATCCGTCCAAAGAAATTTCTCCTTGATTTCCACCGTGTGGCTAGAACAAACGTTTATCATCATCCTAGCACCCAACACAGCGGCTTGAAGCTCTCTTCTGGGAATCGATTGCACCTTGAGGGAGGCCACCTTAGCCTTCGCCATCACCAAGCAGCATTTCACTTTTCCATCCTCGATGACACGGAAATACGCCGCGCATCCGTAGCCCAGTTCACTGGCATCGGTGAACACATGTAGCTGCAATGTTTCGTACCCTCCAGCATGATCTCCACCACAGTAGCACCTGGGGATCTGAAGGTTGTTGATTTCTTGGAGAAGCTTTGTCCATCGGACCCATTTCTCGAAAGATTCATCCGGAATGTCGTCATCCCATTGTATGCCGCATCTCCAAAGATCTTGGAACAGCATCTTCCCGTGGATTGTATACGGGGACAGAAGACCCAATGGGTCGAAAAGACTCATAATACATCTAAGAGCCATTCTCTTAGTCGGTCGTCGTTCGCCGCAAACATACGGCGCCAGCTCACCGCGTAGGCTGGTAGGAAATTGGAAACAATCCTGCCGTGGGTTCCACTCCAGTCCAAGGACCCTCTCGATGTTATCGCCTCCCATATTACTGATAAGTGAGAGCGTTTTCTGTTCCGAATTCTCTCCGACTGCTTGTAGCACCGATTCATCGTTGCTAACCCAATTTCTCATGGTGAATCCGGCCCGAGCAAGGGCTCCTTTCACCTGAATCGCTCGATCAGCTGCTTCCTCGGAAGTGGGGGCACTATCGAAATAATCGTCCATATACGTTTTCTCCTTGATAGCTGTCGTAGCTTTCGGGAAATCCTCCCGACACTCGTCCGCTATTTTGTGCAACACGTAGATCGCCGAACAGGGCGAGCACGTCGCTCCGAACGTCGCGACTTCCATAATATAAACGTCGGGCGGTTGTGTTGCGTCGAATCGAAACAGGAATCGTTGGTAGTTTTTGTCTGCTGCTCTTATTCGGATTTGGTGGAACATTTCCTTTACGTCGCCACCAAATCCGATGCGCCACTCTCGGAACTTGCATATCACTGAATGCAGGGGGACCAGTAAATCCGGACCTTTTAATAGTTGATTGTTGAGGGAAACTCCACCCACTGAGGCAGCCGCGTCCCACACCAGCCGTCTTTTGTTCGGTTTCTTCGGGTGCGACACCACATTCAGGGGGAGGTACCAGACGCGCTCAGCACTAGTTTCTGCCAACTCTTCTTCGGTTGCCTTATGGGCATACCCTTTTGTCAAATAGTCTCGTATTTGTTGGTGTACGTTAGCCTGTAGTTCGGGGTCTTTTGACAGCTTGCTCTCTAGGCATTTCAGACGTCTCTCAGCCATGTACCGGTTGTCTGGGAAGCACACTACATCTGCTTTCCACAGCAATCCAGTTTCGTATGCACCGTCACGGAACACCGTGGTTTCCTCTAGGATCGTTTTACATCGCTTGTCTTCGGCAGATTCAAGAATCGGCGCAAACGGGTTCTGGGGTTCCTCCAGAACGAAATGTTGCCGGATAAGGTCGTTAAGCTCTTGATCTGCGTCGCAGTGATGGAAGTTAACTCGGACCGAGTTCTTGTCATTTCTTTCTCCTGCCTCGTTAGGCCCATAGATGGCCCATCCGAGCAGTGATCTCACGGCAACAGGTTCGCCAGGTTGACCTTGCCGACTTTCGATTGGGGTTAAAATGTCAATGTTATCTAACCCAATAAGCACTTCAGGCTGGGCATCGTTAAATGAACTGATTGGAATATCTTTCAGATGTTCATAACGATTAGCTAATTCGTCGTAGCAGAGGGTTTGCTTCGGTAGCTCAAGTTTCGAAACCGTGTGTGCGGTAAAAGAATGTTGTTTCGGATCTCCTAACTTCGAGATCATGCATTTAATGAGCTTGGATGAATCTTCGTTCCGGGTTACACCGGAAGTCCACTGCAATTCCAGCGGATGCCTCTTTCCCTCTATTCCTAGGCGGCGTGCTAATGACGATTCCATCATGGTCAGTGATGACCCTTCATCGTAGAATCCAAAAGTATCGACAGTGCGATTTCCGTTGTGCAGGGTAAGTGGAACTATTCGAAAGAAAAAAGCTTTTCTGAATTCGTTGTGGGAATTACAAACAGATTTAACGACTGTTGCTTCTCCCTTTTTGGCTTGCGCCGGAACATGGAGCAACGGATGGTGCTGAACTCTACAGCCTTCGATGTTACATCGGATTCTTGATTTACACTTCCAATTACCGTGCTCATTCAGGCACATTTCGCACAAATTCCACTGGCGTACTGCACGCTTTCTTGAATCGAGATTTAGTTCTTGGAACTTCGAGCAGTTCCGAACCCGGTGATCTATGCCACCACAGATTGGACATGGCTTACGTTGTCTATATTCTTCCTGGTTTGCATTACTGTTAATGTGAGCATGGAAATGTCCCTCTTTCTTCTGCGACGGTTTTGCATACTTCGCTGCCTCAGGTTTCGGCGGTACAAGCGTAGTAACCTCACAGGCGTCCTCGGCCAATTCCTCCATATACTGGCCAAATTCCTTCAGCGTAGGCTCGGGGAAGGAGCGTTTATATCTCACCCAAGCAAGCTGATGATGAGCAGGGAGCTTCTCAACCAATTCGCTGAGCAAATCGGGATTCGATAAATGAGCTCGTAGACCTGCAGCCTCTAGCTGGTCACAAAGGTGCTGTACAGCTGTGGCAAACTTAATAAGGCTATCTAGACGCTCAGATTTTGGCGATTCGAGTTTGCGCACTTTAGCCAGCATGTTCCTTACAAGAATTTCGGGCCGTCCATAAAAACGTTTCAGTGTTTCCATTATCTTCGGCACGCTGTCAGGAAATGTCAATTTTGTTCTCACTGCTTCTCGAGCCGCCCCTCGCAGGCTTTCTCTAAGACGGACAAGATTCTCAACGTCTGAGAAACCGCAGGCAGCATTGGACGTTTCGTAACTATGGAAAAATATTGGCCACTCCTCAGGCTCTCCGGCAAACACAGGTAGTTTTCTGGGCCAGACTTGTCGAGCCAACACTTGTTCTGCAGACGGACCAATATTCAGGTTGGCAAACGCTACCGGTTGTGGGAAAGGATTCATGGGTTGCTTTGGAGGTGGTACTTCAGGAATCAGGTTCATAATTGGCACACGGATTCGTGCCGAGTGACTTCTAGGTTCGGAATGAACTGAATTCGGATTACCCGGTTCGACTATCCGAGGAAACACCTCTTCCGGATCGTTATTATTTTCCTCCAGCTGATTGCGCAACCATTCCTCAGCCTTTTGACTTCCACTTGGCGCTGATTCGGAAACATTTTCCGATCCCGACTCTTCGACTAATTTCTCTTCCAGCTGGTGCTTCTTCTTTAAGAAGGATTCCTCAGAAGCAAGCTCCTCTAACCGGATAGCCCGTTCCTTTTCTCGCAAGGCTCTCTCCTCTTCCAGGAAACGCATTTCCTCTCTCATCCGACGACTTTTAATTTCTTTTTCTGCTACCAATCTGGCCAACTCAAGTTCGGTCCGGATGCGGGCGCTGGATGTAGTAGATCTCACAGACTTGCCGGCACTTCTCACGGACGAATCTTTGTTGGATTCCGCACATTTCTTCCTAGCTCCGTTCTCAACTTCAGCCCTTCCTATTCTCGTTGAACTGGAGTGAGGAGCCTTTGATCGCACAATGGGTGTGCTGAAATCGGCGGTGTTTACGGACTCTGACGGGTCTGCAGAAGGTGATGTGCATTTAGTGCATCTCCATGGGCGATCCTTTACGCCGGGAGATTGATTCGCACAACTCAGATGCCACCAGCCTAAACAATTATCGCACGACACCATTCTCCGTTCCACCGAATTAGGTCTGTTGCATCCACCACAGTCGAATCCATCTTGGCAATCAATTTCCTCTTCCGAATTGACCATCTCGAAATCTTTAGGGTTTTCGAAAATCTTTGAGGATGTTGGAATATAATTCACTAAAGGTTCTCGCAGCAGCTCTAGTTGGAGCAGGAGCAGGAGCAGCTCAAAGCTAAAACACAATAAGTTTATTAGGGCAAAGTTTTACATAGGATTTTTTGTTTCTTACATTTGTCTCCTTTAGTACAAGAGGAGTATCCGTTTTTTGATGCCAAGTTATACAAATAAAGAGCATAGATTTCTGGCCTAGATTTTGAGAAAATACGCATTATTACAAATAATTCTGATACCAATAAAAGAAAATCTAACCTATATCGGCCCTTTTGAAAGGAATGCTCGACTGTGCGTGGTATCAGCCTTAGATCGGGTTTTTACCGATGTGCGCTAAATATTACAAAAAGTTAGATTTAGTCAAAGGTTCACAACAATTTAAAAAGGTACTCACGAATGGCACAAACAACTTTAACAACTAAAACTATCGTTAATTTATAAAATATACGCAGAGCGTCACTTGTCTTTCTTGGTTCGTCGCAAATTTTCACTTCTAACCGTTTTCTGGTTTGACAGTTCTTAGCGTGGCCGTTAGGTCTGTTCAGATGCAGCGACGTCAGGGATGCCAGAACAAGTTGAAATAAATTAATTGACTGTAATAAAGGCAAACTTTTGTGTACATAGCTTTTGAGCGAAAATACATGCTGAAAAGAACTTTATTCGTATTATTACGATAAACTATTGGCATTTTTTATTGTGACCTTAATCCACATACAACCGTTCGTATGTTGAAATCTTGTTTTTTCTGTTCCATAAAGCACGAACAGGCTTTCTATTAGCTTGAGTTGACTTTTGACTTCATTAAGTCAAGATGCAGTGGAAGTGGAATTTCGTAACCCGTCCCTCTATCTTAAAGTGTTCCCTTTTTGTTCTCTTGCTGGTGTTGATAAATTGTGATCGTAGTATCCCCCACAGAAATGACGATTTCTGCAAGACTGATCTCACTAACTAAACTATCTACAAACTAACTCTAGCGTTGTAGATTGGACCGAGATAGCCACGTGCTGCATTTGAGCAATCCCGAGTAGGGCGTTCAGCTGCTGCTGGAATCGATGATATCATCAAGATGGCATTACTAGGTTTACGATGCCTTTATTTGATACGAGAAGAAAACTAATCAAGAATTAACATTTATACCATGATGTTTGGAAAAAAAAGTCAGAAGTTACAAAACAATACAAATCAAAGATTTGTTAACAATTTTCATTAACATCATGTCCGTCAGAAATTGAACGAAACATTATTTTATATTTTTTTTTGAATATTAAATTACAAAAAAATGATTTTCATAATTTTTAAAAATTTAATGGATATTAATTCGATGAATCTGAATTTCATTATTTTTTTTTACATTTTTATGCAATTGAATATTTGTCCATTAGGTACGCCTTTTTAAATTTTTTGAAATTTGTCAATGTTTTGAGTAAGTTTTGTCAATTACAAATCATGTCTTTTTTTTGATGATCAAATTTAGTCAATCATGGATTAAAAAAAACTTTGATAATAACTTTGATGTAAATTTACAAATTTACAAATTTGTAAATTTGTAAATTTGTAAATTTGTAAATTTGTAAATTTGTAAATTTGTAAATTTGTAAATTTGTAAATTTGTAAATTTGTAAATTTGTAAATTTGTAAATTTGTAAATTTGTAAATTTGTAAATTTGTAAATTTGTAAATTTGTAAATTTGTAAATTTGTAAATTTGTAAATTTGTAAATTTGTAAATTTGTAAATTTGTAAATTTGTAAATTTGTAAATTTGTAAATTTGTAAATTTGTAAATTTGTAAATTTGTAAATTTGTAAATTTGTAAATTTGTAAATTTGTAAATTTGTAAATTTGTAAATTTGTAAATTTGTAAATTTGTAAATTTGTAGATTTGTAAATTTGTAAATTTGTAATTTTGTAAATTTGTAAATTTGTAAATTTGTAAATTTGTAAATTTGTAAATTTGTAAATTTGTAAATTTGTAAATTTGTAAATTTGTAAATTTGTAAATTTGTAAATTTGTAAATTTGTAAATTTGTAAATTTGTAAATTTGTAAATTTGTAAATTTGTAAATTTGTAAATTTGTAAATTTGTAAATTTGTAAATTTGTAAATTTGTAAATTTGTAAATTTGTAAATTTGTAAATTTGTAAATTTGTAAATTTGTAAATTTGTAAATTTGTAAATTTGTAAATTTGTAAATTTGTAAATTTGTAAATTTGTAAATTTGTAAATTTGTAAATTTGTAAATTTGTAAATTTGTAAATTTGTAAATTTGTAAATTTGTAAATTTGTAAATTTGTAAATTTGTAAATTTGTAAATTTGTAAATTTGTAAATTTGTAAATTTGTAAATTTGTAAATTTGTAAATTTGTAAATTTGTAAATTTGTAAATTTGTAAATTTGTAAATTTGTAAATTTGTAAATTTGTAAATTTGTAAATTTGTAAATTTGTAAATTTGTAAATTTGTAAATTTGTAAATTTGTAAATTTGTAAATTTGTAAATTTGTAAATTTGTCAATTTGTAAATTTGTAAATTTGTAAATTTGTAAATTTGTAAATTTGTATTATACGACTGAAACTTGCGACAAGCAGTAACCTTGATGATCGTGTCATGCTATACTAATTGATCGCACTAATTGCAGCTATGTATATAATATGTCGAGAATCCTGATGTATGTTTGTGCATCTGCAGTCAGGGATGCATCAGCAACAACATGATCAATAATTCTTGGAGAGAAGACTCTGAGAGAAGACATCCAAGCAAGATCATCAAAAGAGCGGGAGATTTTTAAAAGGACGGAAAGAGATTTTTCTCCTGCACATAGTCGTAGGCCTGGACTCGATCAGCGGAGATCAGCTTGGTCAGCTTGACTCGATCGCTCACATGCACTCGGTATAGGCAATGTCACAGGCCTCTTAATGATGCACCCAGCTCTTGCAGTTTGTAAACACATATAGAAGGACGGCTACTTGAGGAATACATTTTACTCTGATCGCTCTGATATGACAAACTCAGCAAGCAGCGCCTGCTGCTGTTCGTTCTGTTGGCGGTGTGGATTTTTATTTGCTCTTTTTGCCCGGCCTGCTTCATTACTCACTACTGACGACGACAGGCTGACTTCGTCCATGTGATTGTGTGTATACATTTCAGTTCTAGTTTTGTTGATGGTGATTTAGTCCAGCTGGAAGTGCTTTGCTTTGCGGTGTACGAGCGCGCGCATTTACTTTCAGTCTTCGACGATCGGTTATCATGTGAGGAAGAGCTCACCGAAATAGGGCGCGCGCGTTTGATCCCGAACTCTCGTGGTGTGTTGTCTCCTGTGTGCCATCGGAAAGTGTTTGCACGAGCAGGGTTTACTTAGTGGGCAAGATATAAAGGGAATATATAAATCACTCTTTGAATTTTTAGTGCCATAACATAGTTTTTGAGGTTTGGGTTTGTGGGTTGCGGTTTTCCCTATCCTTTTACCCCAAAACGTGATCGATTCCAATGAGTTCAGACTTGCCCCGGATCTAGTAAGATAGAAAGCTGCAACCATGGTCGTTTACACGTACGGGATGTCGATTTTTGCGACCATCAGTGCCGGATTGGTCTTCGTTTTTGGAATCATAGGTAATACCTGCTGCTGAAAGGAAATCATTGTTATTTTACATCTGCGTGGTGAATGAGTCCGTAATCGTTTGTAAGAAGTAGAAGTGATACTGCTGAAATCTTACAACCCCAATCAACTGATAAGAAACATCGGGTTAGAGGATTGGCCCCTACTCAGTACGGAGTGTGTTGACGAGTGTTGACAGTTTCAATAAGTCGAATGCCGAATCGGAAAAGAAGAAGGTTCGAACGTTATCGTTAAAAAAAACCGATAGGAGCAAATAAAATGTTCTCGGAAAAAAAGGGGCGAGTGTATTTCGTTCTTTTATATCAACAACGTTTGTGTACAGTGTACAATCACACTATCTTTTTCTGGGGAGTGAAGAATAAAATATACCAAAAATTCTATTCGAAACCAAATACACCGAGGATCGCACTTCCTCGAAGTGGGAAGTTTTCTGAGCTGCTGATAAATCAATAAGAAAGATCCTGATATGAGAGAAGTAAAACAATCCAGCCCTTTAAACGGACGGATACACGGAAGGAAAAAATGTATTCGTAAACAATGTGATTGTAGGTAAAAAAAACTGGTGCCAACACTTTGTATTCCCAGTGGTGTACGTACATGCACATAGGCATAAATATAGAGATAAACGTAAACTAGCCTAAGTGAAGGATCGATCGATCGGTAATGTACCTCCCTGCATACCTACTTATTTCGCAACCAGTTGATTCCGCTTAGCTTGAAATAACTTCGGTTTGAAATTCATGTCTTCTTGCTGTTTCTGCTGCTGGAATTAATTTGATTTTTGTTTCAGGATTTCTGCACCCTGGCACACTTTATTTTTATCAATGTGATCATTGACTTTTGATTTTGAATGACAAAAAACTTGGTTTCGTGATGTATTTATTTCTGTTTCCGGTGTAAAATATTCCTTTCTAATATTTAATTCTTTATTTAGGATTTTCGGCTCATGATACTTTTAAGAGATCAGAGAATTGATTTTTGCTCCCTCATTCTTGGTTTCTATATCCATTAAGGTGGCCGCTAGCTATATGGAAGCTTTTAAAAGGCATGATTTTACTGCTTCCATTCCCTAATATTGTTCCTTTTATTAAGGGGGGGGGGGGGGGCGATTTTTTATTTTTTTTTATTTTCTTATTGTAAAACATTTCAAGAATGTTGTTTCAAATTTTCAAGTCAATTAAAGCAAAACTGTAGAAATTATAGGCCTTTATCTCCTCCTATCTAATACTGCAAGAAAGCAAGAGCAGAAACTTCAAACGCGTTTTTCGCGAAAGCACATTTTTAAAGTCCGTGGACATCGTAATTTGAAAACTACTTATCCGATTCTTTTCAAATTTGGAACATACTTCAAACAGCCACAAAAATTTCATAAAAAAAATTTTAAGTTAAATAAAAACGTTGGGGTCCAGAAAAACATCTATTAAAAATATTTTGCTCTGATTTTTTGACTTCAGATGATTCTGTGCTGAGATACAGTGTCCACCGCAAATCCTGTTTTCTAAAAGGCATCCTCGAAAGTGCTCCGTCACCGGCTCATTTTTCAATATTTTTCTACAAAAAAAATTACTAAATGTTCTTTTAACAATGCTTTGTATAATGCAAAAAATTTGAATACATTTGTTTGAACGATAGCTCTAGAAAAAATCGTGAAAATGGTGTTTTTTTTACCCGTTAGACCCTAGAAAATGTAAACATGAGAAATCAGCTGTTCGTCTGACAAGTGGGGAAATGCCTTATTGCATGCATGACTACTTTTCATGTAATTCATCGCGCGGCTCCACCAGGGATGTCAATTGAATTTATTGTTTATCAATGCGAAAAGACATACCCCTGTTTAACAGCTAATAACATTTTTGCCGAATAAGATACGAAGTTACGGTCTTCCACAAAGCTGTCAACGAAAAATTTTCTTAAGGAATTTTAAAACTAGCACTAAAACCATCAGCTGGCTCGGTTCTACAGAAGAAACAAAAAAGATGTTGATTTTTCAGTGCAAAATATTCAATTTTCCCCTACAAACATAAAAGGGGATGGATGAGTTTTTGAGTCAGACAAAGTTTTTTAAGACCCCAGGGTTTAAGAAATTCAAAAATGACCCCAAATCGACTCAATCTGTTGCGGCAAACAAAATTGCATTTTTCTACCTGGTATGAGCTAGCCTTCAATACTAACTTTCATATCTAAAGTACTTACAACTTACATTATATCATTCAAAATTAAGTTAAATTAATGCAAAAATTTGTTAATTTTTTTATTATGAATACGTTAAAACCATTAAAAAATATCTACAACTTGCATACTCAGCAACAAATTAACACCGGAAACTGAAACAGGAGTTATAGTATCAATACAGATAAATACAATTATTTTTATAAGGCTGATATAGATTATTTTAAAAACCATCTGGCAACTTTGCACAGGAGTCAGATTAGGCGTCGATTCAAGGTGGACGCAAGTATTTTTTTTCTCCTGCTAAAGATCCCAAATAACCATAAGCACTAAAATCTAGCATCAATTCCCCTCTAACGTCAGCTTTGAGCCAGATTTGGCGAAATTAACTGCTACTTTAGTGCAGAAACTGGTATAACCCTATAACAGCACTGTATTAGCATTGGTTGATGCTACAGCGTTAGCAAAAAAAAATATTTTTTTCAGATTTTTGTTCGGTTTAATTTTTTTTTTTTGCCATGTTGTAATGCAAAATTGCACTTGATGTGCTGATAGTGTGTAATTTAGCACTTGAATGCTGGTGTAAAGTTATAAAAATGCAAAAACAGTTTAATAGGAAATTTCGAATATTACTAAACACTGGTGATTCCTTTAGCCGACTTTAGCGCTTGCTCGAGTTTGTGGTGGTGTTTCCTGTTCCGGAAACCGGATCCCGGATCCATCGGAGCGTAAACTGAAGATAAAAGCACCAATCTAGTAGAGGCGGAATTATTCAACATCTAGAATTGGCATTTTATTTTGGCATTTCCGGTGAAGCCCCGTTCCTTTACTTTTCAATTAGGTTTTAGGGTCAAACCCAACCCATTGATTGGTTTTTAGTTCAAATACTATTTTCCAAACTTTCAACATAGCTGTGATGTTTACAAGCGATAGTTATATAATAGTTTCAATATACTGGAAGAAAATAATGGGAACCCTCGTCATGCATTGTGTGTAGGCCCTACATACACATACACAAAGTGCCCCAAATGACCCGACTTTTGAAAAAGTTATGCACTGCTGACTTAAATTGATCCTAGGTCTAGTACAAGATCTCATGCCAAATTTGGGCCAGATCGCATCACGGGAAGGGGCCGCTTAACAAGCCTGAAGTTTGTGTGGGATTTTGAGACATTTCTTTTTTTTTTTTTTATTTCTTAGCGGCCCACCACACTCCCCCACACCAAAAAGCTCGATTTGAGCCCCCTGGTAATGGACGCTAACTGTTCTCAGGATGTCTGGCAGCAAAACAAGAAAAAACTTAATATATATTTGAAAACGCGAGCAAAGTTTTAATAATGCTGAGAACTTTCAAAATGATTATTTAATGCGAGGAAATGTAATGAAGGAATATAACAATATTTATTAAAATGAATCTCAGTGGAAGAATATTACTTTTAAGAGATCCATTATTTATCTAATGAAAAAAAACTAAGATTTAAAAGAATTATTGATATAAAGAGTAACTAAGAATACAACTAAGACTACATAATTAAAATTAAATTTATCGCTAAGAAAATTAAAAAAATTAAAGAAAGGACTGAAATAAGTGGTTGGTTGATCATCGGTTTAGGTTATCTTTGAAGTACTGCATAAGTTTGGTCTTAAAAATATTTCTGTTGGAACTGTTTTTAATTTCTTCAGGAAGGCTGTTGAATTTGGTTGGACCAATGAAGGAAATTCGACGTTGGCCAAAGCTTGTTGAACTTGTACTGCGCATCAAATGGTGAAACCCGCATTGAATCTTAAGTTTTGGTTACTGTTTGAAGAGTTCAAATTATCAAAAACATAGGTTATAGTTTGAAGATCACAAAGTATTGAGATAGGTAATATATTATGAGAGCGATTAGAATAAATTAAATTGGTTTGATAGAGGAAGGGAAAATTGAATATGGTTTTCAGACAACGGTTTTGAAGGGTTTGTAGACGAGAAACAAGGGATAACGACGCTCTGCCCCATACAGCTATTAAATAATATAAACGGGAGTGTACAAAAGCAAAATAAAATTTAAGAAAAATATGACGTGGAACAAAAGCTTTCACCCTCCATAAGACTCCGCTCAGGGATGAATTTTTTTTATGTAGTTGATCAATGTGTCAGAGCCATGACAGAGTTTCGTCTAGAATTATTCCAAGATATTTGAAGTTGATAACCCTCTCTATAGTTGTATTGGATAGATTGAGATCGCAATTAAGTTCGATTTTTTTCCTTGGAGAGTGAAAAATCATGTATTTTGTTTTAGCAAGATTGAGGGTCAGGAGGTTAGCTGAAAAATATTTGTGAAGGAGTTTTAAATCTTCTTCCATGTTGGTTATAACAGCATTTGGGCAGTTTTCAGGATAAAATAAGGCTGTATCATCAGCAAATAGACGAGGTATACCACGCAGCGGTAATTTGCTGAGATCATTGATGTATAGTAAGAACAGTAAGGGTCCTATATTGCTGCCTTGTGGGACACCAACTTCCAAGCGCTCTAGAGAGCTCTTTGCCTCACCTAAGATGACAAATTGTTTCCTGTTAGCCAAGTAGCTGCGTATAAGATTGTTGGCTAGGCCTCTTATGTCATAACACTCCAATTTTTTCAGTAATATACCATGATTAAGAGTGTCGAAGGCCTTCTTAAGGTCTAGAAAGAGTCCACCCACGATTTTTTTGGCATCTATTTTTTCAATCACAGAATCTAGCAATTCGCAGATGGCTGTAAGCGTACTTGTTCCAGATTTAAACCCATATTGAAGGTTGTAGAAAACATTATTTTCGTTTAGAAAGCTGTTCATTCTGGTTATTAAGAGCTTTTCGAAAACCTTACTAAAAATGCTTAAAGATGATATGGGACGGTAGTTATTAACATCGAGAGCATCTCCAGATTTAAATATTGGAATAACTCTAGCTGTCTTGAGACATTCAGGGTAGGTTCCTGTCCTTTTGTTCGGGAGGAACATGAAAATCCAGTTTTTCACCAAGAACTTTGGTCTCCTTCGGCCGATTTCTTAAAATACTGGTTTTCTTAAAGTCGGAATTATGACAAATATTTCATCCGAAGACTGCATTCGAGTTAAGATAAAGACAAAGTTATTAGGCTTCAAACATAGTGGTAGTAAAATAATTACTTCAAAAATTGTTGTTGTATATGCTACGGCTTAACCACAGCAAAATGTTAAAAAGTGGATTCGGACTTATTGAGCACCCTGTACACATGAATGCAAAATCTAATAAATCTGAAACATGGATTGGCTAAAGTCTAGCTCTGTCACTTTTAACTGAAAATTGTTTGTTTCAACAATTTTTTTTGCCAGGAATTTACCACTAGGTAGCATTCTTCCCTAGGGTTTCAACTTTTCACTTAAATAGCACTTTGAGCTCTCATTTGATTTTTTTCTAAATACTACACAACATATCACGAGCAAATGGAATAGTTCTCACAATGTGGATCAGCATGTTTTGATGTGATGTAATCATAGTTTGACCTTATCAATCCCCTCCGATGTGAATATGATGGAATTAATATTTGCAAATTACATGCTTCCTGATGATTACGCAACTAGCAAGCCAATTTATGTTTCCCTTTTAGAGTATGTCAAACTTTGGTACACTTCAAAAAAAGGGGCTGTTTGGAAGTGAAAATCCGGGATGTTGTTCTATTGGGTCCCATTCTAAAATTATATCGCACCCTGCCCTGCCACGAAAATGGTTCTACGAGGTTGCGTCGAAAGGGGGAGGGTGAAATAATTCCACTTGCGGATCTGCAAAACCCATTTAAGCGAACGAGCGACGCGCCGCCACCAACAACGCGGACGATCGACGACGACGACGACCATATACACGTCGGGTTTAATTTGTTTACATTTGCGCGACCTGAACCCCTACTCTAGTTTAAAGTGTGCGATTTAACAAAAATAAATGCGTCCAGAGCAAACGATTTGTGTGAGCCGGCGGCTACTGTCCGCAAAATTATTTACTTAATGGAAACCCCAAGCGCGTTTATATGCGTTTAAGTATGTGGAGCCTGGAGGTTACCAAACCCTTTCATTACGCCAGTTGCCAGTTTCATTTGATCTCTCGGCGAGATATTTCATTTTAATTATCTGAGAGTACAAACTATTTTCAACTAAAGTCTAGAGATATACATATCTAATTAAAAACTTTCGGTTTCAATTCAAGTGTTTTATATGAATTTTGAACATCGAAAAAAATTTATATTTTATTTTTAGGAATTTGGCCCAGACATTTTTTTTCTATTTTCTTAACGAGAATATCTCTCTATTCAAAAAATTCAGATTAATATCTTTTGGACAGTAAAGAGATATAAAAGTTCCAAAAGCTAGCTCGTTCGAGATTCCGGTCGATTACCTTAATCTTCTTGCTAATTACCCTTCGTTCGATCCACAACAGTTGGCGAATCGGCAGATTTCCTTCGTTTGTTGGTGATGTTAAACAGCAAATCCTGGCACATATTTAAAGGAAGGAAAATTTTTATACCACCCAACCCACCCGATCCTTTGCTTTCTTTTTTTTTTCATCCGGCAGCAGCGCTCATCATCGAGCGCCGTACAGGAAATGGACGCATTTGAGATAACGTTTGAAAAAGAAGATCACAGTCTTTCACTTGCGTTTGGATAATGTGTATCGTACGCTGAACTTTTCTTCACCCATTCTTCGGTGCTTCTCAGAAGTGGTGGTTCGGAAAACAAAAATAAAAACAGATTCCGGTGCACACCATAATGAGATGCAAATTTGAATTACTTTTTTTTTACTATTCAAAATAAATGTTCAAGAAATCGAAAATTATATATTTGTAAAAAACGAAGATCCGAATAAATCATTCAAGTATTTCATCAATCTCAGAACTGTTGTTTGTCGTTTGAAAACTCATATCATGCTAAACATGTGTTGCCTGTAAGAAGTAGGTACTATCTTGCCTTTTTTTTCAAAACTTAAAACTAACCCATTTCCGAGATATTTAACATGCAAGAGAGGATGACAGAAATAATTGTGCACAGTTTTCTTCAAAATTCATCATTATGAAATCAAGAGCTGACAAAACCTTTGTGTATACCGAAAATAACTATGCTTGAGGCAGGACCGTAGGAAGAATTGGCTATTTTATTTAAAACCTGGCAAAATTCGGGCATCATATTTCAAAATTTTCATGCCAAAATCCGGGCCATATCCGGGAAATTTTGACAAAAGTCTAGGAACTATCCAACGAAAATTATGAAAAAAAACATTTGAATCATTATTTTTTCATCGAAAAACATGACCAGATTTCGAATCGTATTTCAAGCTCCCAAAAAATCGTTTATGTTTATTTTAATAAATCTAGCTTGAAAAATTTCATGTTTAGGCGTCAAAATTTAAAATTATAATGAAGCTAATTGTATTTTTCGTTTTATTTTCCAAAAAAAAAAAAAAATGAATGAATCCGGATAAAATCAGAGTATTTTTCAACCAAATTTGGGCAACCGGGCCAGGATGAACATCCCCATTTTTTTTACTAAATATCCGGGCAAGTCCGAGTTCGACCGGGTAACCTGGCCAGCTTAATATTTCTTATTTGTTTTTACTTTACTATAATTTTTTTAAAGAAAGTTTCAAATTTCGAAAAAAAAATTCTAAAAATAGATCCAATTTTCAAAATTAACAGTGAAAGAATAAAATAAAAAAAAAATTGGAAAGATTACCCATACTTATATTCGAAGAATTGTTAATGGTGTTCGCCGATTGAGCTACCAAAAAAAAAAGTATAATTATTTGTTACAAAAAAAACGATATTTTTTCAAAATTTTCCATAAATAATAATAAGATTACCTTCATTTTCTTCTCAAACAGTTTTCTGATCATACGAATGGTTTTCAAGATAAATACTCGCATTAGGAACTGTCCCATTTTTAAAATGAACTAAGCTTCAGAAACAAATTGACAGTTTATTTTAGGCAGGATCAAGAAAAAAACCTGGAAAGTCCCAGTGGCAGACCCACAAACAACTTGAAATCAACTATTCGACAAAAGCTTTTAAAAAAAAAAAAAAACGAACACACACATATGGGATCTCAGTGAAACTTCATGTTTCTTTGAAGAGATCTGAATTCTACTTAAGACTAAGCGTACATCTTTCAAGGATAGAATGGCTAGCATTTTACTAGTTAATTCTAACACCACCAACCCACAGGAAGAGTACTATGTTTGCCGTGACCAAGACTTGATCTCATGACCTCTGGCTTAGAAGACTTGAACGCTATCCTCTAGGCCACGGTCGGCGGCTTAAAGTTAAAGTTCGTATGGTAAATCGTTTAAGGAGTGCTAGGGGATCTAACAGCGAGCTTAAATTTGAATAAAAGTGAAGATTGATTCCATGAAGTTAAGAAATGTGAGAGATTTTATCAAGCTCAATCCGAAAATTACAATAGGGGAAGTGATGAAAAAGTAAATATTTTCTGACTGGTTCGTCTAGCTGACTAATAAACAGGGCTGACTTCATTTATACAATGTTAGAATGATGCCTACCGGTAAAATTAACAAAAAAAAACGGTGGTCAAATCATGCGGAAAATATTTCGACCGCTGCTAGTAGGAAGATATTTTGAAAAAAAGCGGGCACCTGGCAGATTTCCAGCTAGAAACTTTTCGTTGACCAGTCTCGCCTGGATGTTCCGGAAATATACAAGGAGAAACAATGGAAAAATTTTATGTCTGGTACTTTGAGGAGACTGACGATCTGTGGAAGCTGCAAATCAGTCAGTGTTTCATAACAATAGACACAATAAATGACTGAATATAAAAAGGAGACTGCCTCCAAAAGCAACATTTTTAACAGGTCCCACAAAGTTTAACCTCTGTTTTGGTTGGATCTGGAATCGTGTAATTACGAGAAAACTGTGGAGGAGTTATAAAAAGTCAAATATGTTGTTTTTTTTGCCGAAGAATGACAATCGGCTAAATATGTCAGAGTTTTAACAAAATTGAAAATTTTGAATTATTTTGAAGATCAAGCTTCAGAAGACAGGAAAAATAATCAAAAATAGCCTTGATTTGGAAAAATGGTGGTTCAAAGTATACATTAGAGATGGCGCTCGTGGTGCCTGAAAATTAAAGTCGGAAAACTACTTCACCACTTGACAGAACGCCACAAAAATTTGCACTTGTAAACAGTATATTGCTTGGCAGCTTCTCTGAAAATTTCATCAATTTTATCAATCTATGCGTTGAAAAGTTATTCGCAAAACTAAGTGTTGCCCTTTTTTTCAAATACACTCCTTAGGAGTTTATAAGGCCGAGAAATCGATTTTGATTATCAAATTTTGACAGGGGTCGTCCAACTGCGGTACTCATGGAGTTTGTTTACCAACAAGCCACACAACAGCTTATATTCTTATGTCTGTAAACAAACTGATTGAGCGCCCCGCGCACTCTTCGCCTACTTGCTATGAAAGTCGGAAAACATTGTGTTTCTAAAAACCTTGGGTCCTACCTATAGCAGTCATTAAAAAACTTATCCGATCGTAATACTTTTGGGATCGAACTCACGGACATCGGCTCAGGAGGCAACTGACATGCCAACTCAGCTATATCAGCCATTAAAATATTCATGATTTTTTGCTAACGCTATTCAATTTTATCATTAGCTTTTAAGTTTGTTTGTTGATTTTGTGGATAAAAAATAATGAGTTAGTTACAGGTTAAGTTAAAGGAGACTTTTTGAAATGAAGAGTTAATCATCGTAAATTGTATTCTATGAATAATTTTATCAGCTACTAGCTGACCCGGTAAACTTTAAATAAATAAATCGTTTGAAGGATTGACCTTTATTTAAACGTCCTTATGAAAGCCGATAGTCTGGAGCCCACATACTGCCTATTGGTCCAAAAGAATTGAAGCCGTTCAATCTAGATTTGTCAAATACGCACTTCGTTTCCTCCCGTGGAACCAGCCACAAGAGCTCACTGACTACCACCACCGGTGCCGCCTGCTTGGAATGGAAACACTCTTGGAAAGAAGACTGACCGCCCGCGCCATTTTTATTAAGAAAATCATCGATGGCGATATCGATTCCCCAGAACTTCTACGTCTCATAAATCTGAATATCCGACCCAGGGTATTAAGGAGGTACGAGTTTCTTCAGATCGAATACCAACGAACCAATTATGGTCAAAACGAGCCGCTGCGTGCTATGTGCAAAATATTCAACTGGTTTTCCGAGTTAAACGACTTTAACGTTTCTTCCGGCGTCTTCAAGACTTCAATAAGATCGTCAGAATCGCTTTCAAATCTAGTGAATCTTATCAAAAATCAAGCATTTTAATAGTATAAGCATAGCGAAAGGGAGTGTTAGTTTTAAGCTTCATGTAGACAAGGATGTCAGATGAATAAATGTTAATAATAATAATAATAATAAAATGGGAGATTCTCGAAACTATAATACAAACCATCTCTGACCCGAAAAACCCTCGGATACCAAATTTCATTTCATTCCGACCGTCCGTTTATACGTGATGGTTTTATAAAGAAAACGCCTCCATTTTTGTATATAAGAATATCGGTAAAATGTTATATTCTTTGACAAAAAATATTTGAGAATTTAAAGATTATAGACGGATAGAATAGAAGATTAGAATAGATGAATGATGTTGAAAATGAGCGAAAGGGTAAATTTAATTTGAAATACTTTTTATCACATATCATCTCTTTGTTCAGAACGGGCCACCTTTCAGACTGAAGTTTAAGTGCACAGTAGACTGAGTCGATTTGGGGTCATTTTTGAATTTCTCAAACCCTGGGGTCTTAAAAGCTTCGTTTTGGTCCAAAACTCATTCATGATTTTTTGCAGAATTTTTAAGTAACGTTTACATGAGTAAATTTGAACTTTTAGGTTTGTATGAGAAAATTGAATATTTTGTTCTGAAAAATCAACATCATTTTTGTTTCTTCTGTGGAACCGTGCCTGCTTATGGTTTTTGTGCCAATTTATTAATTCCTTCAAGGAAATTTTCCGCTGAACAACTTTGTCGAATATCATAATTTCGTATCTTTTTAGACAAAAAAGTTATTAGCTGTTTAACAGGTGTATGTCTTTTCGGATTGATAAACCATGAACTCAATAGACACCACTGCTTGTGCCCCACGAAGTATGGCATGAAAAGTAGTCTTGCAATACTTCGCTAGGCACCTAGCAGTGGTGTCAATTGAATTCATGGTTTATGAATCCAAAAAGACATACACCTGTTAAAGAGCTAATAACTTTTTTTGTTTAAAAAGATATGAAGTTATGATATTCTACAAAGTTGTTCAGCGGAAAATTTCCTGTAGGAAATTTATAAATTGGCACAAAAACCATTAGCAGGCTCGGTTCCACAGAAGAAACAAAAACTATGTTGATTTTTCAGTACAAAATATTCAATTTTCCCATACAAACTTAAAAGTTCAAATTCACTCATGTAAACGTTACTTAAAAATTCTGCAAAAAATCATGGATGAGTTTTGGACCAAAATGAAGTTTTTAAGACCCCAGGGGTTGAGAAATTAAAAAATGACCCCAAATCGACTCAGTCTAGTGCACAGTGGTCCAGAAATGATATCTATCGAGAAACTATTATTTGCGTCGTTCCCTTTAGTTTTATGCATTTAATGTCTTAGACAAATTTGTATAACAACTAAAATCAGTAATTTTGGATGACATAATTTTAGTTTCATAAAGTTTCTGAGATATGAGAAATATTTTCTAACTGTGACAAGATAAAGGCCTACATTGTTCTACAATATTGTAGTAACTATAAATTCAAAAAAAAAACTTTGTCGTAAACATTAATCATCTATCTGTTGAAATAAAAGTTTTATGGCAATTTGTTTTCATGAGCTTAGGTTGGTACTACAAAAAATAGTTTTTTCATTATTTCTTTTCAGGGTGATTTTAAATCAAAGAATATTTGTTCCGCAAGATTTTAGATTGTCATCATGCGCATCTTTTGTAGAAAACGGATTACCAAAACTAGTTTCTGTTTTCGAGGGCTTGTGATATAGCTCAGTTGGCAAGTCTGTTGTCTCCTGAGCCGATGTCCGCGAGTTCGAGCCCAAGAGTAAATATCGAACACAGTTGTACCGGATAGTTTTTCTATAACGATCCGCCAACTGTAACGTTGATAAAGTCGCGAATGCCATAAAGATGGTAAAACGACTATAATCGAAACAAAAAAAAAAAAAGTTTCTGTTTGGTAGTTACTAGGCAATTTGAGCTCTTTTCGAGCTACATTTTTCAACATTATGAAGTTCTTATAATTATACAAGGAGTGACATATTGCACTAAATATTTACATTTTTGTCCTGCTGTAAATGTTTGAAAATATTGTAAAATTGTGTTAAGTTTATTAACTTGAAAAATACTTTTATAAACAAGCTACCAGCCTAGTTAAACTGAAAAACTTTAATTCTTGATATAGAATCTTTCGTTTAAAAAAAATTATCCATCAGAAAAAAAAAACTAGTTATGATATTGAAAATCAAATTTCTTATTTTGATTAAGCCTACCCAAATTTGTCATCTGGAAAAATGAACTTCGTTGACATGTGTAAATTTATCATTTATTTTGAATTTTTTCTCCGAACGTCAATCCATTAAGGCTTACAGAAATTGCTTTGCAATCTGAAATTCGATTGTAAAACAATCTGGACAAGGTGGGCATGAATCAGAACGCTGTTTCAGGATTCAAAAAGCACTCTATCAAAACGCAGGTTGCAAAAAAAAATCCCCAGAATGATGAATCAGAAGCAGCAACTCTTGTCAGAGTTTAGCCATCGAAAATTTGAAAACTACCTAGTTTGTAATAAATACAAGCACTATGTTAGCTGAAATTTGATTTTGTTTGTGCTTCGAGATTCTTCCTCTCAAAACACGTGGCAACTATACATTTCTGGAGTAGCAATGTGATATCGATAGAGCGCTGGATGCCTTTTGGACTACTTGGATGGCTTGCTATGTTACTACCGACCGACTGTCGACCAAAAACAGTGGCATGCTTTGTTGTGTTGTTATATTATGTTTAAATACTGTGCGTCCGCGAGGAGTCCTCTTTTTTCATGTTTTGTTTTTATTCCCTTGTTTGATACACATTTCCCATCGACCGACTGAAGTCTGTATGTAATCTTAGACCGGAATCCCGTCCAAACGATCCGTTCAAATGTTCTTTTTCTTCTTCCGTTTTTTTCTTACTACACGAGAAAATACAAGTCGCGGTTGTGCGCGCATTCATACACATGATGCATCTTCTTCTATTCATGATTCATGTGTGGTATATGTATGACCTCTCCCCTCGCGCTTGTTCAATTCCGAAAAGTCTAACGCGGTCGCACGTCAAACTCGCACTTGAAGTATTCAATTTCAAAGTAATCCTATTCGACCAAATAAGTATAAAAAGCAGGAGACCATTTGCGCGATTAAATAAAATTCCCCTCACTTCCGCCTTCTACAGTTCTTTCAACTGCCATGCCCATCAAGCTATTGGGACAAGCGTAGTTGGTAGCCTTAGCTAGACTCTAGAAGTAGACGTTTAACATTTCTCAGCTGTTTCTGCTAGTTTTCAGCAGAATTTTCACAACACAGCGCTCAGTGATGACGATTTGGAGCGAGTGAATGACTGGCCGGCTGACTGACTGATTTAGCCGGAATGAAAACGATCTTGGCTTTTCATTGAACCTCCCTCACTTTCCTCATATAACTATCAGAGTGCGGACCTCCCCATTTACAGCTTAGGCGGCAGGCGTTCGATTGGGATCTGCTAAACTGGACGACTGGAGACGTGATGTACGAGCATGTGGTTTTTTCTTTTAAAATACACCCTCAATTAATTAATTATTTATTTGTTATTGCCACTTAACCTGCCGGTCACTCCGGGCGACCCATCAGTATTTGTGCTATAGCTATGTGGTGCCGTTGTTCTATCAGCACAAACACTCTGTTCCGAGGCAGCCGAGACCAGTTCACTTTTACTTGCGACACTTGGAACTGGCACTGTGGATACTTATGACCATATTTGATTCAACAGCAAGCTAGCTGAATCATCTTTTTAAATACCAAACCTGGCCTCGAGATGGTGGCATTGTTTAACTCCGTGGAACAATTAGATCAAATGGCTCGCTAGAGTTGTTGAGGCTTTGAACAAATGAAAGTAAATGTAGATTTATTGTGTTTACCCATAGTAGATACATACGTTCATTTTCATGGAACTACTGACTGCTACCTTTTCTGCGAAACGCGCGTTACAATTTTGCGTTTTTTTACAAATTTTAAAATTTAATGCACAATATATTATGTTCAAAATATGTCCATTTCAAATCCTAAACAATGTTTTGCTGCTCTATATAAAACTTTATTCAGTACCGTCAACTGGGGCAACATGCAACACTTTTCAACTTCAATGGCTTCTAAAATCTTAATTCCTACAGATAATCATACGTGATCATACCTTTTGTACATCAAAAGTTTTAAGGTTGGTGGGACATCAAATTGACGTAGTCAGAAAAATTATTGGTTGTACCAGTTATTTTTAAATTTACAAAAACATGCGATTTTCAACCTACTAAGAAAAAGGGGTGAGTTGCAACAACCTTTGTTTTTCATGAAAAATCAAATGATTTAGTTTGAAAATTTATAGCTTTTGATACATTCGTGATGCCATAACGCATAAAGTACCAATTGCAGTATTTTTTATTTTTGTTCGAAGTAAATTTTTACATTTTTTCTGTCAAAAATGGTGTATAGGAAAAAGTGTCAATTTGTTGCATACATTTAGGGGTAAAAAATATTACAAAATATTCTATTAGCTTAAATCGTGTAAAAAACACTTAGGTTGGATGAAATTTTAATGTAAACAAACGCATAATGCAAAACAATCATATCCCAGCGTATGGAAACGAGATTTATGAGGTTTAGTTCTGATTTGCATTTCGTTACATTTTGTCCTAGACAGGTAAATGAATTATAAATATATTTAATTAAAAAAACTTGGCGATTGTCTGAAAAATATTTCTACAACAACAGTGTTGGTAAAGGATAATAAAAGAAATATAAAGTTTGTAGGTGATTTCATTAAGCCAATCCGTCATACTGGGTAAAGTTTTTTACGGCATCGAAAAATATAAAAAAATGTTGCCCGATTTGTTAAATTTTTTATGAGAACCAAAAACGTTGTTAAAAACTATGTCATCATCATTTTGTTATCATTCAATGATAACTTTATTACAGTATATTGAAATAAAAATTGAATGAGTGTTGTGGTATACAAATTTGCATCTAACCCTGCTTTTGCATGATGCCCCGTTTGACGGTACCATATGTAGCAGAAATGCAATCGGAAAGTTTTCAAGCAGAATAAATAAATTAGATTTTGGAGTTAATTCTAACGATATATTGCGTTAGATAAATACACAATATTTATAAATGACCCATCCCAAGCACCCCTCAATTGGAGAACCGATTTTTATTTTTCATGATACAAAAAAAATTGAACAGCATTAGAAAGGTTATTTCTTGAGCTTTATTTTACATCAACAGATATTCATTCACCTTTTTTTTAGAATTGAGTATGTTGTCGTTGAAAGTTAAAAATTTTAGTACGAAAATAAACTGATTTTAACAATTATTCTTTATTTGAAACATAACTTTGTCAAAAAACTTACTACATAAAAAAAATTATTGCAAAATGATTGTTAAAAAGCCATTTTTAGGCATGATATTTATTGGATTAGAATAATGGGGATTTTTTTTGTTATCTGACAATTTGCGCCGGGGATCTTCAGATTTTCCCCAAAATTTAAAATTTGGTTCATTTTTGCGACTTAAAAACACATGTATTTCAGATTTCTAACATTTTTATTTTTTGAGTTAGCTTCGGTTAGATTTTTTTGTAAATAAAAATAACCAATTTTCAAAGCTTCACAACTCTGTTGTTTCTCAACGGAAATTATAAAATAGCACATCAAAATGCATTGAAATTTTATCAGCTTTCCAAATAGAATAGTTGAAAAAAAATTAAATAATGACCTTTAACATGAAAAGTTGTAAATAAACTTTAAATGGCGTCTAAAAGTACCGTCTGCACCACCGAATATTTTGTAAAAAATACCATTGTATAGCTCGATTCATGATGCAACTTTCATCTGAAGACACCAAAGTGGGCCATTAACACCTTGAAGAGTTATGAAAGAAATAATGACAATAAATCTCTTTTTTGCATCGAAAACAAACAATGGTGGAACAACTGCACTCACATATGGAGATAGCAAGCACTTCTAACAACATGGAAACAAAAGAACTTACCAAAGCAGGTAAAAAACACTACTTCTTCGTGCTTTGTAGATTGTTTGCAGCAAAACTGACTTTGAATTTTAACCAAAATTTTGAGTATCGTATTGTTTAAGTGATATAACTAATAATGGGAATGTTGCTTTTACAACCTGGTCATATACTATATAACTTATTAATTTTTCGATCAAAGATCATTGTGAAGCATAATAAATGCCAATAGTAGAAGGTTCAATCCCTGTGTTTGGGATCACAAAAATGTGATTAAAAAAAATGAAATATAGACGTGCTTTACATAGTTTTTATATCGGGAGCTATGCAACGGACACCAAAATCCTTTCCCATTGATCAAAAAAGTATGAGAAAGTGGCACAAATGTTGTAGAAATAATCAAAGAGCTCAGTATGGCCAGCCCAGGCTGTAAAATGATGAAAATATGATACTTTTACCGTATTCGTTTTCTACATTCGCCCAGTTTAGAGGTTTACCATACTAGAACGAACATAATTCGTCGTCAGTGTTTTACTACCTCGATCGCTCACACACGAATCTTCAGTGTTCCACCGTCCATTTTAAATCAAATCTGGGGAATTACGGATGCAAAACTTAACGCATAAACTTCTAAAAATGACAGTAAAATGTGCATAACTTGTTGTGACCTGGTGCAAAACTGAGTATAAGCGAATACGTTATTAGATTTTTGGATATAACATGAAGTCAGTTAAGCTGCAACAATCTACCGCCCCTTCTTTCATAACAGTCCCATATACAAAAATAAGCAAGCGAGACAATCAGCTTTTTCTGTTTGGCGGCATCCATAAATTACGTAACGCAAAAATGCACTTTTTTGACCCCCTCCCCCCCGTATGTCACAAATCGTAACGCTTCGACGTACCCCCCTACGAAAACTACGTAACGCTGATTACTACCCCCCCCCCCCTCCTCCGATTTTCTCATGTTTTTAAATACTGATTCTCGAAGATCGCTTCTTAGTACTCATTGATGATAATTCTCTGATAAAATAAATTGAATGTCTTATTACGAGTTGCTCTGTGCTTGTATACTGATGATTTACCTTGTTTACTCAATTTTGTTCAAAGTGCCTAACTTGTTACGCAAAATATACTCCACTTAGTAATATACGTCGGAATAATCAAAATTGCGTTTTTTAAATCAATTGCGAAAAAATAGTAACATTTCCGTCTTAAGGTTCGGTTTTCCAGCGGTTGTTTCACGGATATTCAAAACACATTTAAAGGAATCTATCTCAGAATCTTTAAAAAGGAAAGGTTACAATCCAGTTTCAATCATATTGAAGCTCACAAATTTTAAGCTGATTTTGGTTTGCATATCATTCTGCCACAATTGCATGACATCAAAATAGCTGCAATGAAACTAAAATTTTTAAGGAAAAAATCGTTACGTAACGATGAGCATACCTCCCCCCCTCCCCTATGTCACAATTCGTAACGATCGAGCTTACTCCCTCCCCCCCCTAGGAGCGTTACGTAATTTATAAATGCCCCCTTTTGGAATATATTTTTAAATTGTGACCACCACTTTCAGCATAAACGAAAATCGTTTCTAGGTTGTCATAATAAATCGTTAGGCCTGAAATTTTCGAAATTGGGTTATTGGTAAGATCGAGAGCACAATTTTTATTCATTTTGGGACTGTTAACCGACCATTTTTGAAACCTTTTTCGAATCTACTAGCATAACAGTCCCATACAAAATATATTTTTCTCACCAAGCTTTTTTCTAAGACTTAAATTTGATCATTTTTGAACTTCTTAATGCAATTGTCAGAAAAAGAAACATACTTTTGCAAAAAAATATCATGAATTCCACATTGTAAGTTGAATCTTTTTACGATTTTTGATTGCATCCGATAGTTTTTCGCTCAGGAAGTCATTCCAAAGAAAGTCAGACCTGCCTTCGAAAACTAGTGTGCATCATTCGACATTCGACGTGAGTTAAAAAAATGTTTAAATGATTCAAAGCAATAAACCAAAGACTATTTCGCCGAAAGAAACATTGAAAAGTAACCAAATCCGTAGTATTTCACATATGGGACTGTTATTCAGGTTTATTTCATATAGGACAGCCACGAATTGATAATTTTTTTTCGAAATTTCTAGAAAAAAACCCTTTTTTTTTAGTCTTTTATGTTGAAGCCTTATGTTGACCTAAAATGACGAAAATTCATATGGGACTGTTATGCGAGTAGGGGCAGTCTGAAAAGGACGATAAAATAGTGTTTTTTACCTGCTTTGATAAGTTCTTTTGTTTCCATGTTGTTAGAAGTGCTTGCTATCTCCATATGTGAGTGCAGTTGTTCCACCATTGTTTGTTTTCGATGCAAAAAAAGAGATTTACTGTCATTATTTCTTTCATAACTCTTCAAGGTGTTAATGGCCCACTTTGGTATCTTCAGATGAAAGTTGCATCATGAATCGAGCTATACAATGGTATTTTTTACGAAATATTCGGTGGTGCAGACGGTACTTTTAGACGCCATTTAAAGTTTATTTACAACTTTTCATGTTAAAGGTCATTATTTAATTTTTTTCAACTATTCTATTTGGAAAGCTGATAAAATTTCAATGCATTTTGATGTGCTATTTTATAATTTCCGTTGAGAAACAACAGAGTTGTGAAGCTTTGAAAAATGGTTATTTTTATTTACAAAAAAATCTAACCGAAGCTAACTCAAAAGATAAAAATGTTAGAGATCTGAAAAAATACATGTGTTTTTAAGTCGCAAAATTGAACCAAATTTTCAATTTTGGGGAAAATCTGAAGACCCCCGGCGCAAACCCGTCAGATAATAAAAAAAAATCCCCTAATCTCAGCAAGTGCACACTCTAGAATCGGTGATAAAGGTATCTATTTTTTAACGTAGTGACGTCACGAAAATTGTACTGTTTTTCAGTTCATGATTCCTTTAAACGTGACGTATTGTCGATAATTGGGTCTTCAAACTGTTTGAGAGGAAATCAATGCATTTTTCAGAATGAAAATCGGTTCAGAAGGTTGTGAGTTGCAATACAAGTTTTACATAACAATGCGCTTCAATAAATGAATTTTATTATCAAATTTTTAACGAAATTAAGGAACTTAAATTTTTTGCATAAACGCGGTTATTTTAAAACGTCTCTAGTAAAAAAAATATAAAACCGCACTATATTTTATAGCATAGCATAGCATAGTATAGGGTGACTACACACATCTTGCATTGGCTGATACACGAGGTTCAACTGATAATCAAGGGCAACGCAAGATGCCAAAATGAGTATCTGGATTCAATATTCATTCCAAGTGCTGCTCTTGAAGATCAGTGTGGTACCATAATGCACACCGTGACAAGTCAATGTAATCTTAGAAGGGATTATCTGAAACAGCAAAAATAACTCTTTAGGTGCAGAGAACTCATACGACCCATAAAGCTGTTTCAGAAAGGAATGGGAAGGGATGTTTAAGTGGAAAATTCTACATGGCAAATAGGATTGACGAAATATGTATAAATATAATTAAAATAAAATGAAACAATCTCTCCAAAGTTCATTAATATGCGATGACGGAAAAAGGTAGCATGAGTTGATTTATATTTGATGGTCCTGTACTAATGGTGATCATCCCTGCACCTTCCAGTCACTGTTGCTAGATAATCCAGCAAGTGTTTATGAATCATTTTTCGGGATTTGAGTGCTTCTTTTCTACTGCTGATATTTTTTTTAACACACTGTTATCCTTACACATATTTCGAAAAAGAAGCTCGAAAACAGATAAGAATCATTGTATTTTCACGAAAACAAATGAGAAAAATGCGAGGTCGAAAAAAAACTTCTTCAACAATCTAGATCTCTTTCAGACATAAAATTGACACTGGTCCTTGTAAGACTGTTACTGATGAATTTGCAGCGGCTAGACCAGCCAAGGCAAGGTACTCTAAGAGTACGGAACCTCAGGGCCGGCTGGCTACTGGATAACCAAGGACTTTTCGGGTAAAATACAACAAATCGGGAAATTCATGTTACTTTGCGTTTTTATTGATGTTTTTATGTGGCGTGTTGTCTGTGTGTATAAAACAATGTTCTGTGTCTTGTGTAACGTGTATTTGGCTCACTAACCGTGATGTGCTGCTGCTGCTGCGTAGCGACGTCGCGGTTCCGGAATTCCAGTTCCGGAAGCAGGAGGACCGTCGATTTAAGGGCGTATCGACGGGGTGCCGAAACCGTCGGCGCCAGCGGGCGTTGCTGGACTCGGTCGTTGCAGGCGTCTTCCTTCGTTGGCTATTAATCGGCCTGTCCACGAGAGTGCCCCGTATCCGGACAGGCCGAGAAGGGAAGTCCTCCTTAACAATTAGGGATCCGCAGAACCCGAGGACGAAGATGATGATCCTATTACGATTAGGCGCGAGATCACAAGGATCTGCGGCCGAGCAGTGGGGAAGCCAACCGGCGTTTCTGGGCGAATTCCTTGGAACTTCACAACACTAAACGGGGACTAGACTTCACACACGGACGCCTGATATAGAAGAGAGCTTGAAATATGGAAGCAAGCTTCCTTTTCGACTTTTTCATTCCATTTTCCACATGATCCTCCTTTTCCTCCATTGACAGCAGCTTGCAGCATATGTAGCCTACTGTGGTGCTATCTTGGTGTCAGACTGAACAAGGAACATGAATTTTCTAGAGCTAAACATTCAAAACTACAAAAGAAGACAAAAATCAAACGATTTGTAACCAACCGGTTACAAGACAAAATGAAGGTATTCACAACACTCGGGTTCACTGCAATTATAATCAAAAAACAAATTTCCACAACAATTTTCCTCTTTAGAGCTTTAAATTTTAAAAAATCCAATCAATTTCTTTCTATCCGCTATTTCGAAGCTGCGCTGCTGCCATCTGGGGTAGTACGATGAAGCGTGAGCAACATTCTGGGTGAACGATAAATTATAGACGACTTTACATTGCTTCGAGTTAAGTTTTCATAAATCTAAATGATTATGAAAAAAAACACTCCTTTGAAAATTTTAAGTTTGTTTTCAATTAAATTAGAATAAATTAGCCTGGTAGAAGAGTCAATTCTATCTGATAGCTCCATTTTAAAAAAGTCAGTTGGTCAGAAAAAACTAACATGTAAATCAATCTTTTCGTTCATTTTCTAAACTTTTAATTTTTTCCAATTATCTATATTGGTGTATCATATCTTTATATTAAACTTTATGCGCTTCTCGTCGATCTGTATGCATGAACAATTTGTTACTTTAAACTATTGGATTTGGTTTAGTTGTAACATTTCATGAATACGTTATATAAAAATTTAAATAGTTTCAGCCTAAGACAGTATAAAGTGTTAAATTTTAATTTTAATTTTTTTACGGCTAGTGGTTGTATAAATTTAATTTTTAATAAAATTTCTCCAAAAAAATCATATAAGGTCCGATAAAGTACAAAACATGATATAACCATTGAACGATGTCAATTGCATACCGTCAAAGTAAACTTAAATTGTGTATTTATTCAAGGATATATTTTTTCCATGGCATTTTTACCACCATCAAATATCCAAATCCGCCTTACAGCTTTAAAATTATTACGCCTGATAGTATGCAGCTGCAGAATGAAACCTAATAGAAAATATCAAAAATTTATGTTTTTTCGAATAAAAAAAATCTAGCTTACCAATTGTTGGTTCTTCCCCAAATTTTGAAGGAATGTTAATTGATTTCTTCTTTAACAAACTGCAATTGAAAATGTGCATTTGGCTTGAGTTTTCATTCAGAAATATGTGAAATACTCTGAAGAGTTTTTGGCGTAGTAAAAAATTGACCTTTTTTGTTGTCCATTTGCGATGCTTCACGGAACATATACATTTTTTCCTGTAGCTCAAAATAATCTCTGAATCTTCTACTTTAAATTTGTATACATCATTTTCTGAAAAACCCTAACCAAATCAGAGAAAATAATGATTTATTACTAGCTAGTTTTTCCCCCTGTTTGTTTACATTTTTTGCACGCACACGATCTGTCAAAAATTAGCTTCGAAATCGCGAATTTGAGAAGCTTTTCCGTAGCACGAAAAAAACGCGTGTTGACGCTTCAGCACACGCCTACTCTTTTCACTCAGAGTTCGTATATTTTATAATGAAAAAAAAAAACGCGCTAATAGCTTTTTTACTTGCTGGCATTATGGTCAAACAAAATAAGTATCCATGGAATTACTGCAATGAGATTAAAAAAATCTTTAAACGCGGTAAATTCGGAAGATAACTTTTTCTTTCAAACAAATTCAAAACACTTATATGGAAAAACAATTTCTAATAAAATTATTTAAAAAAAAAACTGTCCTTTATTGAAATTTCCACCCAAAGAATCTTACTAGAAAATCCAAAACGAACCCCGTGTTCATATGAAATCCCACGAAAGAGAGTTTAAACTGAATTAAAAAATTGATAAGATTATATAGGTACTAGCACAGGATCCCAAGCAAAATTAGGTCCAGATTATACTATGGAAAAACCTGAAGTTTGTATAGCATTACGTGGATTTTTTTTCGGAATGAACAAAAAAAAAGTTTTTCACCAATGATTTTGGTCTTTATCAACCAATTTTTCTTTTAATTTGAGTGTTTAAAGCTTTAATTATAACAATATTTCATCTGATCTGAAGAACGCTTTTC
The DNA here is from genome assembly GCF_029784155.1 of Uranotaenia lowii. NCBI lineage: Eukaryota > Metazoa > Arthropoda > Insecta > Diptera > Culicidae > Uranotaenia > Uranotaenia lowii. Next base: position 92,663,841 of record NC_073691.1, read on the forward strand.
GATTAGGTTTATCATAAAACAGTTATTAAGCTTCAAAAATGGGTATTTAAGCATCGATTAACGACCATTTATGTATTTTTTGTAATTGACCCTTCAGAAGCTCATTTTTGAAACTCAAAATCTTCTTTTACCATTATCTTTATCGAAATGCAACTATGGGATAAACTATTTGACAAAATGAAAGCTTTGTGAATGGCTATAATGAAAACATGTCAGCCGATAGGGATTTCATTTTTTTCTTTTCATTTCAAATTCATATTTTTCATATGAAATTTTTCATAATTCTATACAAATTTTAGGCTCATTGCGCCATCTTTTTCCGTGGTTCGATCCCTTAAATATAGCATTGGACTTTGTGCTAGGCCAAGGATCTATTTGAGCTTGCAACTAATAATATTCCCATAAGTCGGCTAATTATGGGCACTCTAATGTCCATTAACTGATTTTAAACATATCAAAGGCTTTTGAAATGATCATTTATTATTCTTTTCCTTTGCTATTACGTATTAAAAAGATTCAAAAACACATTTCAATGCTTTTACGAATACATTTTTTCAAGTATTATTTTTTTCTAAATAATATTCACATGCTCGTACAAAAAAAAACTCGAATATAATATATATATTTTTTGGGATTAAATGGATCGATTTCATCGCCAAATCACATTATTTGTTGAGTTTCTAAGCATTTCTAGTAAATTAAGCATTAATTTTAAGATTATACTTTGATTTATTTTATGTAGCTGGACCATAAAATTTCGTGACGTCACAACGCTTTGCAAAACTGTGTTTAAAAAATGGCGCGTTGTGACGTCACGAAACTCAATCGCTTTAAAATCAATTTAAATCAAGATTTGAAAAAATCAAAAACAGCGACTTTTTGGTTGTAATGAATCGATACTTTTCTGAATATTTTTCATAGAATTTGATCGAATAGAAGAGCAAAAAAATACGGTTTTATAAAAAAAAAAACAGAAAAGTGGAAAAAGTGGCGCGTTGTGACGTCACGATTTCTTTTGCTTATATTTTAATAACTATTTTTTCAATAAAAATACTTATGATTTCAAATTATAGTGAATTCTGAACTTAGATGTATAATTCTTTTCAATGTGCGATATAAACTGACGTCACGTCACGCTGGAATGGGTCAAATATAAATAACTCTAATCATGGCCGTAGGAACGGGGGGATTTTTGAAGTTAAACCTCAATCCCCCCCTTCCCACATAAGGGTCCATCAAAAGCAAGCGAGGTATTCTACTCTACACTCAAAGTTTGTTATTCTAAATCAAATTTTGATCATGGAGTAAGGTTATTCGATAATAATAATCTTGACTCAGAACTGATGTCAAAACCTCAATAACCAATCCCAAGTTCAGAATTCAGCTATAGTTTTTCAAAATTTTCTCACTTACTGATATGAATTAATTTCTGGATACTAAAAAAATAAGATTAATCTCATTTCAGAAATTCTGGTTCCTTATAACGAAAATCGAAATTGTATTTGTGTTTTCATATTAAGAATTATGTATCCAGATTAGAATTCTTGATTTTCGGTACAAATCATCATTCAAAATTGAATTAGAAAGCTGTGTTTGAAATCGTCGTTTAAATTTGGGTTTACAGTTCCTCCAAAATTTGATTCATAATTTTCTAAACTCATGCGCATTTTTACATTTAGATAATGTTTATCCAAATGTCAAAAAAAAGTTTAGGAATCATTATGAGTTTTTGTTTTATAGTCAGCTTCAAAGTTTCAAATAAACGAATTTCGAATCAAAAATCAGATTTGAAGTTCATGCAAAATTCTTATGCAAAACTCAAACATAACAAAGCTTTAAAATAGCGATATAGATTCATCATTCGATTCATTTCTTTTTATTTAGATCTGCAAGTCGGAATAGAAATATAGTATAGAAGTAAAGAATAATCATTGAAACCCAAAACATCCGAATTATAATTACACGGAGATAAATATATAGATATATCAATTGTATTTCAAGATAGATCTCTAATTAATCACTAATCATTTCGTTAAAATTGTTAGGATTAATGCAATCCAAAGACTTCGCCGAATTTTCAGGTAAAACATTTCATTCCTCAACGACCGGTTGGAAATTCCAAAACAGTTGTCATCAATGAGTCAGGCGATCAGTAGCAGTAGAGTAATACTTTAGTGATTCATCCCATAGGCTCGTCGCGCAGAGTCACAACAACGGAACTGATCGTGTCGTTTTTGGCATAAGTACCAACTAGCGCTAAGGTGCCTACTTTGATAAAGCTGGTGAACCTGGGGCAGGCGACGCTATGAATTTGCATCGTTTGTAACCCACTTACGAGACAAGGCCTGCTCAGGTTATGGTTATTTAATTTGTATTACGTTGTTTTGAGATTGAGGTGGCGAAATACTTCCGCAGTTGGTACGCTTTTTGCGAATTTTTATTGACATTTCGAGACCGTACAGTTATCAGGTAGGTACATCTATTTTGTTAGCGGGAATGGATGCATGGAACCTAGGCTTAAGTGGCCGTACAGATACCACGTGGACAGAATAATGAGATTTTTGATCTGCTCCTACCCCTCCGTGGACAAGCGTGGAAATTAGCGCAAAAATAACTTTTGTTATAAGTAAACTCAACAAAAGTGTGTTGTTGAGTGTTGATTTTGAATTAGCTATTAATGAAATATCGGGATAACTTTTTTTTTAATTGTCACTAGTTTCCCTCATATGTCTAAATTAACACGAACAAATCGTTTATATTTGCTACAAATTCAGAGCTTCTAAATTCTTGATTTTGTTTTGAATTTTAATGAAATGACAAATTTGAAAATGTCATATAAGGTGGTGAATATGGTTATAACACTGAAATACTTGAAATATTTCTTCTGCTGTCGTCATACATTAATTGCCTTCAATATGCAGTTCTTTTTTTATTTGCTCAGAATTAGATGGAAACAATAAAAAAATAATCATTAAACTACGTACGGAATCATGTAATTTTCAATTTTCTTTATTTTTAGAAATTTTTACCATGTTTAATGGATGAACTCGTTCCAAGAAGTAAAAAAAACCTTTGGCCTTCAAGTGTTAAATTGCCTTTATTGTAAGAAATTTCAATTTTAGTCAAATTATCCAACGGAATGATCAGTTTTCCAGTGGGCGTTTAAGAAACGTATGACCACAGAGAGTTACTTTTGACTGAATTTTGAATTTCACTTCTTTTATATTATACTTTATACTTATTAACTTTTTTCGGTAAGTGAAACAACTTTTTTTCAATTTACGTAACGTTTCGGGTTACTTTCATTCACCCATCATCAGATGTCCCCCAGAGTAACCCGAAACGTTGCGTAAATAAAAAATAAAAAAAAAAGTTGTTTCACTCACCGAAAAAAGTCAATAAGTAAAAACCGTTTAAAAAGTACCGGTGATAAACTTTATCCATTCCTTTATTTTTGACCAACTGAGGCAGTTGAAATAACTAACAGTTTTATAATAAGTTTTTGCATTTCTCGAACGTCAGAGGACGAATCGGCTATATTCAGTCAATTAGGAACATTCTTGACGATCAGTTTTACTCTTTAGAACTGATCCTAGACATCTCAAAGCTGGTTACTTTCAAGTATCACTTTTGCATCAGATTATCCAAGATTGAGCACTTCTAGCTTGAAGGAAATAGCAATTAAATCTGAAAATATTGTTCCATTATGCAACCGGACGAAAATGTAACGAAACTTCAACAGAAATTTTCATGAAACATGCCAAACAGTTCATACGACCTGTTCAAAAAAAAATTATCAATTCAGAATCAGGAAAAATCATTCTATTAAAATTTTACTTCAAGAATAAAAACCTAATACATATCTGAAATTTAAATATAAATTTGAATTTAAAATTCTGTTTTTTTTTCTTTTTTTCACAGCTGGTTTATTGAGAATTTTTAAACTTTATAACGTCACTAGCTGACCCGGTAAACTTCATTTTACCTTTTTATGTAATCGTAATGAATGTTTGATTTCATCTACACTTCACTTAACTTCATCGTGCTCGCGAATCGATTCTTATGGAAATCGTAACAAATAAAGTTGAATTTGTATTGGGACCACCTTCCATAATGTTACCGATTCAATCGTTGTTTGCATTCGGTACAAATGCAATGGTGTAATGTTTGTTTTGCGCGTATTTCATAATTTAATTTTTGTTAGTTTGATTATTGTTAGTTTTGGCTCATTATATGTTTGAATTTAAATTAGCTATAAAACCAGTTTGCCTAATATGCTTTAAGCGAGGTTGACCGTCAAATGACAGGTGTCAACTAACACATCTGACACCGGATCCAGAATAAGCCCAAAAGGAAAGAGCGGGAACCCTGGGCTTATGCGTGAACGGAAGCCATCTGCTCGTTCACTTAATTTGGAACACGGAAACGAGTTAGACGTATATTTTTTAAAACCCTCACTGTAAACGTTCGTTAGTTCGGAGTGGTGTGCGGAGTGTCCGGTCAAGTGTGCCGAAGCAAAGGGAGCAACCGGGGCCAGGAATTAGTGAGGACCGTTTTACACTTCCGTCAATCGGTGTAACTCGGCAGGTGCCCGGTGAAATCCCCAACCGTCCTGGAAAGCGTTACGCTGTTTCCCAACGCTTTGCCAGGTTGAATAGTGTTCCATCCGCCGTGCAAATACCACCAATAGCAGCTCCGAGCGACGCCCCTGTGGGCGGTGAAATATTTCGGGCAAGACCCATTCACTCTATCGGACCCGCGGCCAACATCTCCATTGCCGGGGTGCCGGTACTATCGGTCTGGTGATCGGTCACGAATTATCAACAACCCCGATCCAGTTACCGAGAACAACAAAATTGTAGGCCGATATACGCACGATTCTGGCCGACGGATTGAAGATCTACGAGCTCCTGACTGCAGTGATGGTCATCCCAGGTTATGACGAGATTCCCCGCTAAAGGCAGAAAATGGCAAGTCTTAGTTAATAAAATGTAAAAACGTATTTCCTACTTCTTATAATTAGATTTTGTGTAATGAGCCCTAGAGATTTTGTCTTGTACGATTGTATTTGTCCGCTTTGTTGGCAGCGATTGGTCGTTCCCGTCCTCCCTGAGAACGTGCGCCGACCCTGAGAGTAAGTATATTCGAGTTGAGCTGGCCGGAAGTGGATGACCAAGTCATTAGCTTTCAATTGGCGATCCTTCGGAAAAGAAAAAATACTCTAGTTTTCACTAGAATATTTTTTTTACGTACCTCAGGGAGACTCAAAACCTCCTGTCGCTTGTCTTGATCGTTTGATGGAGTTCTCGCTTTTCTCCGGAGTTTGCCAAGATTCTGTTTGACCACCGCTTAAAAACAAAATAATCTAAGCGGAAAGGGGGGCGGGGAAATTTCGGTTTAGCTATTTCATCAATCCAAATATCAGCATTTTCGTCCGATTGTTTCTCTGCGCCACCTTGTTATTTCTGCATTTCAGGTTCATCATATCTTAACTTCTTTATTCATAACTATTTTGCTACAAACTTATCTGTTTTGCTACACTTTTTAATATTTGTGTTCCAAAAATGGAAACAAATTCTAAAGAGTTACGGCAGAGATTCGTAGATAGATATCTAGAATTGCGCCCAGAGTTACTTGATGGAAGTGACTTAGATATGGAATTGAGTATGAGAGAAATAGAAATCACCGGTGACCGATCTCTGTCCAGACTCCGACGTATTTTGCGGGACTTACTCAGAAAAGAAAAAGATCGGGGTCTTCCGGAAATGGTGATACCTGGAACAGTAGAAGACGAATTAGCCTTGTGTAGGGAAAGAGTGAACAATTTGGAACTATCAGTTATGACATCCTCAAGAGTGCAACCAAAGTACAAGCACATTTTTCTTCATTTAGCAAACAGACTGTCAGTTTTAGGTAATACTTCCGATACCGAGATAAAAGAGGAAGCAATCGATCTTTTGACTAGAGTATGTGATCATTTGGACACGTACTTTCCAACAAACATCCCTGAACCTACTCCAATGCAAGAAATTGTTGATAACTTGTTCGAAAAAGCAAATGAGGGGGAGAAGGAGAATTCAGCTCCGGAACAGGAAGCCATCGAGTGCCTCAAGCGCATGGGAGTGTTATCCAAAGAACTGGATAAGCCTGATGTTAACGTTTTCCGTGATGCTCTAATCGCCTTAGAAAAAGAATTGATTCAATTACGAACTAGATCCATTCCAAACGAACAGAGTGAATCCGCGATAACAACAGTTATTCCATCCGCGAATGTACCGTCAATTGCTAAAACTAATACGGGAGCAATACCGAAATCAACGGACTTTACTAACGGTTGCACTGCTGTTACTGGTCAATATTCTCAACCGATTACCACCCCTATGATAGCATCTTCAGTTTTTTCATCCAGTTCAATTTTGCCACGCCCGACAGTAAATCCAACAAGAACCCAGAACCCTTATTCATCCGATTACCAAGTTTACGATCGTTTTAACAATTACACATCTTTTGCTAATAATGAACCGTGGATACAATCATTGACTAACGGTTATTCGCGACAACAAATACCTCAAATGGCGCCCACAACCCTTAATTCTCAAATCCCAGCAACAGTTTCTAGTGTCTCTAGTCGTTGGCCACAGTTACCGTATACCAGTAAACCTTATGTTTCCGCACAATTGCCTTCAACTTTATATAGCCAACCATTACCAGGCGCATACGCCTCGATGCCGTACGCTCCACACAACCCGATGGCTACGCCTCAACCCTCGTTTCCGTTGGCTCCGCCACTGGCCACTTTTTCGAATCCTTACCCGTTCAATTACGCATCTCCAATGGGATATCCGTTAGATAGAAACGTAGCTTCTTCCCACAGAACCCTTCCGGTTTCAATGTGGAAAATAGAGAAATATTCCGGTACTGACCGAGGAGCAAAACTTAATGAATTTCTAGCCCTGGTAGATCAGTTAGCTCTTTCGGAACGAATATCTGAACAGGAGCTATTCGATTCGGCATTCCATTTATTCGAAGGACCAGCCAAAAGTTGGTACATGTCCATGCGGCATCCTTATCCTGGACGATTAATAAATTGGCCACATTTGGTTTGGGAATTGAAGCGCAATTTCGCTCATCCGGAGTTAGATGTTCTTTTGCGTTGTCAAATCTATCAGCGACGTCAACAGCGTAGTGAAACTTTCCAGGAATATTATTTCGCTATGGACAAAATGTTCCGTAGTATGATGTCCCCGATGGACGACCGAGAAAAATTGGACATACTAAAACGGAACTTACGCAACGATTATAAGAAGTCCTTACTCTGGCAACCGGTGATAGACCTATCTCAGCTTCTCGCGGCGGGTCACGCTATCGATTCCACAAATGTTTCCCTTTTCAATCAAATGTTTGGTCAAGAACGAACCGTAAACGTAGTCACTCAAAATAATAACCCACCCCCAAGAGCAGCTAACTCGCGCCAAACATTTTCAAATAATAATTATTCTGAAAATTGGAAAAATAAGAATAGAAACCCATCTTATGAAAACCAACGATCTTTAGCGAACCTCGGTGAGACTAGAAAAGCTTCCGAGCCAAAACCCTCATCGTCGGGAGAACCCAAAGCAGCTCAGCTTCGCCGCACGCTTGAATTTCTAGTTTCCGGTTTCGAACCCCCGCCACCGCATGTATGTTTAAATTGTCGTCAACCAGATCACCAGGTGCAGCAGTGTCGCACGCTGAAAGGGCTGATTTGTTACGTCTGCGGGTTCAAAGGCTACGATGCTCAGCACTGCCCGTACTGCCAAAAAAACGGCAGGCCGACGATCGAAAAACGCCGAGAGTCGAAAGAAACCGCGTAGAACATTCCCTCGTTGATCCGCGCTCAATCAACTGTGAGCCGGTTCAATCGGATTGGTATTCAGCAGAGCCTTCCGAAGTCCTTCAAATTACTCTTCCAACCAATAATGATAATCGACCTCACGCCTGGGTATTTATCCACAATCTTCGAGTTAAAGGTTTGTTAGATTCAGGTAGTAATAAAACACTGATAAGTGATAAATTGTTCCAGCGTATGCGCAATATCAAACTTAGACCGTTGTCAAATTTATTAGAGCTTAAGTCCGCTGATGGCGGAAAATTGTTAATTTTGGGTGAAATTTTTGTTCCATACTGCTTGGAGAACCGAACGAAAATTGTCCCCACATTAGTTGTTAAGGACCTGCTAGTAGACTGCTTGTTAGGAATGACCTTTTGGTCTAAATTCAAAATATATCCGCAGATTCAACAATGTACGTTGCTGCAGGAAGAAAGTGATTGTGAATCAATCATGCCTGATTGTGTACTTACGCCTCAGGAAACTGAGCAGTTAGAGAAAGTAAAACTCTTATTCCAGGCTGCCCAGCCCGGATTCTTACCAACAACACCTCTCACCGAACATACGATAGAGATCTCTGATGAGTGGAAAACCAAACCGCCAGTGAGGCAATATCCTTACGCTATGTCCCCAAAAATACGCGAGAAGGTAGTAGAAGAGCTTGACCGCATGTTGAAGGTGGGCATTATTGAGCGCTGCCAATCGGACTGGTCGCTACCAGTCGTGCCCGTTATCAAGCCTTCCGGTAAAGTGAGACTCTGTCTCGATGCGCGTAAGCTTAACGAGCGCACGGTTCGAGACGCTTATCCTCTTCCTCATCCGGGGCGCATTCTAGGACACTTACCAAGAGCTCGTTATTTGAGCACCATCGATTTGTCGGAAGCCTTCCTTCAAATCCCGCTAGAAGAACGATCTAGAAACTATACCGCATTCAGCATACCTGGAAAAGGGATGTATAGATTTACTAGGTGCCCATACGGACTAGCTAACAGTCCAAGTCGATTGGCTAGGACGATGGATTTAGTCCTAGGGAATGGAGAGTTGGAACCATATGTCTTCGTCTATCTAGACGATATAGTGGTTGTAAGTGAGTCTTTTCAGCATCACTTGCAACTCCTTATCGGCATAGCGACAAGACTTAAGGCCGCCAATCTCTCCATCAACCTAGACAAATCGCATTTTGGGGTGAACGAATTAGCCTTCCTAGGATATCTCTTATCAACCGAAGGCTTACGCGCAAATCCAGACAAGATACGTCCCATAGTAGAATATGAGCGACCAACAACCGTTACAAAGCTACGAAGATTCCTAGGAATGGCTAATTATTATCGCCGTTTCATAGAGGACTTTAGCGGGGCGACAGCGCCTCTAAGTGACCTGCTAAAAACGAAAGCCAAAACCATCACGTGGACTGATCAGGCAGAAGAAGCTTTCTGCGTAATTAAAGAAAAGCTTATCAGTTCACCCATTTTAGTAAGTCCAGACTTTTCTAAGGAGTTCACAATACAAACAGACGCTAGTGATGTGGCAGTGGCAGGAGTACTCACGCAAATCCAAGATAACCAGGAAAGAGTCATTGCTTATTTCTCACATAAGCTAAGTACTCCGCAAAGGAACTACCATGCTTGTGAGAAGGAAACACTGGCAGCTCTCCTGGCTATCGAGGCTTTCCGTGGGTACGTAGAGGGTTCCCACTTCACCTTAGTTACGGACTCGTCTGCTCTGACCCATATTCTCCGAACTAAGTGGAAGACCTCCTCCCGCTGCAGCCGGTGGAGCCTTGCACTACAGCAATACCACATGACAATTCGGCACCGAAAAGGAAAAGACAACGTGGTAGCGGATGCCTTGTCACGTTGCGTTGCTGTGGTCTCGGCCGAACCAGCTTCTGCGTGGTATGAGAATCTTAGATCGAAGATTATGGATCAGCCAGATGATTACGTTGACATTCAGGTGAAGAACGGGAATATCTACAAATTCGTCTCCACTCCGAATCAGCCGTATGATCACCGATTCGAGTGGAAGCTCGTTGTTCCTCCTGAAAACCGAGAACCGTTAATCAAGGAATGCCACGACGGGTCCATGCATATAGGTACCGATAAAACTTTGGCAAAACTGAAACTCAAGTACTATTGGCCAAAAATGGCTAAAGAGGTCAGAGAATATGTTCAAGCATGTACAAGCTGTAAGGAGTGCAAACCAGCTACTGTTCCCGTGGTTCCGGCTATGGGAGAACAGAGAATCACTACTCACCCCTGGCAAATGATAGCAGTAGACTACATAGGTCCTTTACCCCGCAGTAAAAAGGGCAACCAACATCTCCTCGTCGTGACCGACCTCTTCAGCAAATGGTGCATGCTGACACCCGTAAGAAAAATCGATAGTATATCATTGTGTACTTACCTTCGCGACCAGTGGTTCTTCCGCTTCTCCACACCTGAAACACTCATATCGGATAATGCTTCCGTTTTCCTGTCCCGAGAGTTCAAAAATTTTCTCGAACTGTTCGGAGTGCGGCATTGGTTGAATTCGAAATACCACTCACAGGCCAATCCTGTTGAGAGGGTAAATCGAACGATCAACGCCGCCATCCGAACCTACGTTCGAGAAGATCAAAGGCTCTGGGACAGCAAAATATCGGAAATCGAAACGGTTTTAAACACGACACAACACTCCGCGACGGAATTGACACCGTTTTTTGTCATTCACGGCCACGAGGCCTTCGCAAAAGGATCCGATCATCGTTGGTTCGAATCCCAAAGCGAGACAGAAACCGAAGAACGATCACAAAACCAAAAGATACTCTTCAAGAAGATATATGACCTTGTCAGGGCCAATCTGGAAAAATCCCATGAAGCAGGAAGACATCGGTATAACCTTAGGCACCGACAGTACGCCAAACCGTTCGAGGTAGGACAGTGGGTGTACCGACGCAACACCAAGCAATCAAATGCTGCCGAGCGGTACAACGCGAAATATGGCCCGGTCTACCTAAAAGCGAAAATAAAACGACGAATCGGCACCTCCTCGTACGAGTTGGAGGGCACCGATGGCAAATCCCTGGGAGTGTGGCCTGCCGCCCACCTCAAGCCAGGGTAATATATTCACTTATTCTTAAATCTACACTAGCACTTTCCATCGCGCGTATCGGTTCGAGGAAAAACACATAAAAAATTTCCACTTTAACACCCCGGCTCAGCAGCCTATTATTAATGCAGGACTTCCAAGATGCTTCCTGTTCCGGGTGCCTAAAAACCCCTCCGGCTGACCTCTTTATTCGGATCCGATCCCATGTACCTGTTGGTAAAATTGGATTCTGCCCCTGAAAATAAAAAAAAAACAAAAACAAAAACTATAAATCCAGAAAACAATCTAAGTGAAATGATTACTTACCGAGGCCCCCCAAGCATACTTGAAGCTTCCATTCATCCTTCGGGGCACTTCTTCTGCTGCTTAAGACTGTTTCGGAAAAAAACATAAAAAAATTCGCAATTTTAAAAAGGAAAATAAACTAAAATTGATAAAAATTGATATTACTCAAAAACATTCGTCTTCAACTCGAGCGATTCTGAAATAAATATTTGTTTACCATCTACAAAAGTGACAGTCCAAAATTCTTGTCAGTTCGTTTCATTTAGACGTGGCCAAAAGACCACTCACATCTTCAACTAATCGCAGAAAGGTACGTTTAGAAGTTCGCTCTTTCGTTGCAAGAAATCACAACGGACAGAGGCGTATTAGGAGTTGTAGTTATATAAGTTAATAAATTTTTCATTGAAATATAGTTTTTCCAAATGTTAAGTTTAGACACTGATTGATTGGTAGGTCCACAGTGTGCCAGTTGATCGACCGGGCGTGTTTGTAACCAAGGGCGACCGCGCTGGAGACCGGAGTCAGATTGACGCTGATGGTCAGTACCTGGTGGTTCGATTCTGAGCCAACCTCGAAATTTGAGCGGAGTTGTTTACAATGTTGATGCCCTATGACCCCGCAACAGCCCTTGTTGCAGATTACGTTTCGGTCACCTTCTTCGCAAGGCAACGGCGCCTTTAACTTGTGGTTTATGTCTAAATGACAGTATTCGTTTTCGTCATTTACATTAGTTAGTTAGGTTATGAATTAGAATGTATGTTACAGGTGAATGAATAAGTGTGAATGAAATGGAGGACGCGTCCACTGAATGAGAATCTGTATGAATGAGTCGAGTGAAAAGGTTATAAAAGTTAGGTGTTTCTCTGTATTAAATAGAGGAGTGAATAGTAATTAGTTATGTTCAGGGAAGTGAAGAAATATTTTCCTAATTAAAGTTATGACGCGAAGGGGGTTATCCTGATAAAATGGAAGCCTATGGAAGCACATTGGGGGGATCGACGGAAATGCTGAATTTGGATTGAAAAAATGGTTCATCTGAGATAAAAAAAAAAAAAAAAAAATTTACAAAACAACAAAAAAAATGTGTTGGGTCCGGTTTGGAGGCAAACAAAGGGGTTAGGCGAAAATGAAATTGGGCGATCTTGTACTTGCACGAAAAATTTCAACGCAACTTGAAATTTTTCAGGTCGATCTAGGGGAGGATTGTTACCGATTCAATCGTTGTTTGCATTCGGTACAAATGCAATGGTGTAATGTTTGTTTTGCGCGTATTTCATAATTTAATTTTTGTTAGTTTGATTATTGTTAGTTTTGGCTCATTATATGTTTGAATTTAAATTAGCTATAAAACCAGTTTGCCTAATATGCTTTAAGCGAGGTTGACCGTCAAATGACAGGTGTCAACTAACACATCTGACACCGGATCCAGAATAAGCCCAAAAGGAAAGAGCGGGAACCCTGGGCTTATGCGTGAACGGAAGCCATCTGCTCGTTCACTTAATTTGGAACACGGAAACGAGTTAGACGTATATTTTTTAAAACCCTCACTGTAAACGTTCGTTAGTTCGGAGTGGTGTGCGGAGTGTCCGGTCAAGTGTGCCGAAGCAAAGGGAGCAACCGGGGCCAGGAATTAGTGAGGACCGTTTTACACTTCCGTCAATCGGTGTAACTCGGCAGGTGCCCGGTGAAATCCCCAACCGTCCTGGAAAGCGTTACGCTGTTTCCCAACGCTTTGCCAGGTTGAATAGTGTTCCATCCGCCGTGCAAATACCACCAATAGCAGCTCCGAGCGACGCCCCTGTGGGCGGTGAAATATTTCGGGCAAGACCCATTCACTCTATCGGACCCGCGGCCAACATCTCCATTGCCGGGGTGCCGGTACTATCGGTCTGGTGATCGGTCACGAATTATCAACAACCCCGATCCAGTTACCGAGAACAACAAAATTGTAGGCCGATATACGCACGATTCTGGCCGACGGATTGAAGATCTACGAGCTCCTGACTGCAGTGATGGTCATCCCAGGTTATGACGAGATTCCCCGCTAAAGGCAGAAAATGGCAAGTCTTAGTTAATAAAATGTAAAAACGTATTTCCTACTTCTTATAATTAGATTTTGTGTAATGAGCCCTAGAGATTTTGTCTTGTACGATTGTATTTGTCCGCTTTGTTGGCAGCGATTGGTCGTTCCCGTCCTCCCTGAGAACGTGCGCCGACCCTGAGAGTAAGTATATTCGAGTTGAGCTGGCCGGAAGTGGATGACCAAGTCATTAGCTTTCAATAAAAAGTGAGATTCTTGAAACTATTATACAAACCATCTCTGACCCAAAAAACCCTCGGATACCAAATTTCACTTCATTCCGACCGACCATTCATACGTGATGTTATCACAAAGAAAATGCCTCCATTTTTATATATAAGATGTGAAGAGATAATTTTGTATGGGGACCCCCCTTTCATAAAAAGTGAGATTCTTGAAAGTATTATACAAACCATCTCTGACCAAAAAAACCCTCGGATACCAAATTTCACTTCATTCCGACCGACCATTCATACGTGATGTTATCACAAAGAAAATGCCTCCATTTTTATATATAAGATATCAGATGTCCAATGCTAACCTCATTTTAAAATCTAAAGTAATGCTATTTTTACTTGTTTTGTGCAGTGTATAGGTATTGTAGACTCATTTGCAACTGACTATCCCCCCTGCAATCCCTCCCCCTCCTTTCATTCACTAAAATAATCGTTTTTTCACCAGAAATTAGCGTTCCTTTTTATTGACTGATTTTTTTAAATTGGAAAATCATCAACCACCCCCCCCCCCCTCCCCCCCCCAGCTCTAGGACCGCCTCTGACTATGGCGTCTTCAGATGAAAGTTGCATCATAAATACAATGGTATTTTCTGCAGAGATTATTCGGTGATGCCAGCGGTACTTTTTGACACAATTAAAAGCTTATTTACATAATGTTTCTCGTTAAAGGTCATTAGGGGAGATAAGGGCATAACGAGCACCCAGGGCATAATAAGCATTCCTTTTTTTCTACAAAAGTACGTATTTTCTTAAACCAATTTTCATGTGGATTTGTTTCGTATTACCTAAAGTATTAATTTTTCACCATAAAGAAATATCCTTTTCATCTTTACTGAAATATTAAATAATTACCAGCTAGGTTCTCAAGTGACGAAAATATTATAACTTTTGAGCACCACCAAATAAGTTTTTATGACCTTTAAATCATCTTAATCCGAAATTTTTCACTTTAATCCATTTTAAAACGCGTTTTTACTCAAATTTGTTGACCTGGGGCGTACAGAGCGTTTTCTGCCGTATATTCTAGCAGCGAATTCAACTCGATGAAGTCAACTGAATAATAGTCTGAGTCTACTGATTACCTCTCCAACACCTTACCAATAAACCAAATCGTCAGATAAAACAAGTCAAGCTGTAGCTATGTTATTCAGTTGACTTCATCGAGTCGAATTCGCAGCTAGATTCCCCGACAGTAAACGCTCATCGTGCCTCGATTAATGGTGCTTATACTGCCCCAGAGAGGTTCTCGTTATGCCCCTTCAGTGACTGGTTTTCAGCTTTTGGCAAAAAATTTTAAAATGCATTTTTAAACGTTTTTATCTACTTTTTCAAGTTTCATCCAATTAGGCAATAGACTATTTGAGTTTCTGAACACGAAACAATTATGTAATTCACATATTATAGCTGTTCTCTATGGTTAAAAAGCGTTTTCCTTAAGGGTGCCATTATGCCCTTATATCCCCTGCTTAAAAGTTGTTAAATATTTTAACACAACTCAAATTTATTGTAGAATAGCTGAGAATAAACAAAAAAAAAAATCATTTTGAGGTGGAAATTCCTAAATGTGCAATTCATGTTTTGTTAGGAAAACATCGAAATAACTGGTTGAAAAACCAAAAACTGTTACTGATAATGATTGGGTAGTCTACCTGTTATAGGAAAAGTGTAAAATATTTGGTTTGGCATTCAGCCAATTGGATTATCCAAGGTTTTAGAGCTTTTTTCATCCGACTTGAAAAATTATAAATCTTAAAGTTCCTTCGTTTCTTTCGCATGTTTGCAGCTAAAACACATCTGGCAAAGATAGTCCTAAGATTTTAAATAGGATTAGTATCTGGATAACGACCTGGCTACTCCAGAACATGATTCATTCTCTTGAAAAACTCTTTTTGGGGACATGAATCATGACACTATATTTTGCTAAAAGATGAGGTTAAAAACCCATTTATCCACCAAAAAGTAACATTAAATTAACACCTACTTTTTCAAGAGTTTTTTGAAGATTTTTTAGCTGTCCTGAATGCTCATGAACTTGTTCTGAAGGTTGAGGAAGCGAAATAATTTTCCATACTAGAGGACTTAACCATATAATGATTTGGATGTTATCATAAGTGCAATACGCGCATTCACGCATTCTTCGGTTTAAATTCAGATAACTTTCCGGTAAGCTCTGATATGCGTATTTTATAAGAGAGCCTGTGAAATGGATGGCTTTTTATATTGATATTCGATCTAAGTCAGTATATATTTAAAAAAAATTGTCATTTGTTTTTAATATAAAAAAAATTATTCAAATCTAACTCTCTAGGATTCATTGATAATCACCCAGTTCTATTCTTCTATTACAGGCAATCTCCTCACAGTTATCGCTCTCCTCAAATATCACAAGCTGCGCAAACATCCGACCACGGCATTTGTCCTGTCGCTCAGCATATCAGATCTCTTCTTCTGTGCCGTCAATATGCCACTGACGGCCATCAGGTTCCTTAACCAGGTTGGTATCAACAATTGAATTTCCATTGAGACTAATCGCCATAATCAACCCCGATTCCCAGCAATGGACGCTCGGCGAAGGCCTCTGCAAGGTGTTCCCGGTGTTCTTCTACGGCAATGTGGCCGTATCCGTGCTAAGCATGGTCGGCCTCACCATCAACCGGTACACGTTGATCCTTCACCCTAGTCGGTATACCAAAATATACACCCCGATCAGCTTGTTTCTGCAGCTGCTGTTGATTTGGTCGTTCTCGTTTGGAATAATGGTGAGTTCGTTGAGCTTTCTTTCTTATCAATAACCAATTTTTGACAATTAGGACTTATAAAATCGCTAAAATAAATTCCAGCTCCTACCGTTGTTTGAAGTTTGGGGCCGTCTTGGACTTGACGAGGAAACATTTTCCTGCACAATTCTCAAGAAGAACGACAGCTCCCCGAAGAAGTTCATATTCCTGTTCGGCTTCCTGGTACCCTGCGTGGTCATCTCCATCTCATATTCCTGCATTTTCTACGCAGTGCACAAGCAGCGAGCCAAACTGAAGGCACACAAGTGAGTTCCAAATAGTGCAATCCCGCCCGATGGCGTCGTCTAATGAACGGTTTCAAAATCTCCCAACAGTTCCAACTCGTCCGGTCGGATAGAATCCTCGTTCCGGAACAAGGAGGACTGCCGGCTGACGATGACGCTCCTGACGATCTATCTGGCGTTCCTGGTCTGCTTCCTGCCGCTGATGCTGGCGAACGTGATCGATGACGATGGGTCGTACGCGAACTATCACGTGTTTGCCTCGGTGCTGGCGTGGATGTCGGCCGTGATCAATCCGTTCATCTACGCGATCGGCAGCCAGAATTATAGGTAAGTGTTATGTGAATCCTTCAAATGTAATACCTAATGCGGCTGTGTAAGTAAAATTTTCAACTCCAGAAAAAGAAGTCACCTTAGTAACGGGAAATTACTTGATCCCAAAGTATCCCCAAATAAATGTTGACTAACATGTCAGAAAATTGGCTCGCTTCAGACGGAATTTAGTCCTATATATTACTCCCTACTTTTCTCAGCTGGTAACAAAAATTTTCCACATTTTTGTTCGTTTTGTACATGAAGAATAGTAAAAAAAATATGTGATAGGACTAAGAGTATCTGATTATTCGGGTTAAGTTCTTTTATATCAAAAGTTATTCATTTAAAACAATAAGGCCGGAACAAATGTCAATTCTTCTTTTGTCACTTCCCCCCTTCGATTTTTCCGAAAATTTCGAAGGAGGAAATAAATAAAGTTTAAGGTATTTAACTGAAAAATTTGATAAATTTGCAACGGGAGGCAGTCGGGCGTGGGTGTAATCGAGGTGCTTAGCGGATGATTTAAATGCGCCACTCCGAAGAGATCATCCCCCTGTTTGGTGCGTGCCCGGCTAAGAGACCCATCAATAGGGTGGGTGTATTCTGTCTGGCCCTTGATTACCGATCACCCTACCGTTCCTCAATCCGCTGACCCTCAATCAAATATCCCCAAATAATTACCGGAGAAAACCAAGATGAGAAGACAAATCCTAGGTTGGTCCCGAAAATACTAACCAAATAAGAAACAAGTTCCTTAGAAATTCTTCAACCGACCCACTTTCCCCGTACAAGTCTGCTAAGATCGCGTAGAAGGCAGGAAAGGACCGGGAAAAAAAACAACGGAAGTCAACCTAGACCTCCAGTAAAAGAATTACGGAACCGGAAAAAACGATGTCTTCAACTCTTCAACAAAAGTCACCAAAGCAAAAAAAAACTACATCAAATGTCTTTCAAAATCGAGCTCTATTAGCCATAAAAGTGATGGTGGTTTTGGTTGTTAGTGGGGGTTTACATTTTTGGATGATCTGGATTTCCCTACTCTGCTACATCTACATTTTCATTCGGGTTTTCCCCTCTAACGCTCAGCGCTCGCAAGCGCTGCCTGGCTATTTGTTTTCCCTCAGAATTTGTTCTACTTAAGAGTGCAGTTTTACTTGGCCAAAGTCGAAGAGAATTTTTCCTAGGAAATTCTTATTTAAATCATGGGTGCAATTTGGGGTTTGGTTTGTTTGGTTTGGTTGGTTGGGTTGGGTTTTGTTGGTGATAATTATCTTTCAATCATAATCATGTGCGCGCGCGCTCCTCAACCATGCTGCTCTTAATCGTTGAGCATTTAAAAATAAAAGATTCCAAAAATCGGGATTCGAACTCGTGACCTCGAGATTATTGGGGTAACGAGTGCTTAAGCACTGACCGAACCAACTGAACTGTGGTGGCAAGCTTGGAAGTGAGAGGCTGCAGACCAATCTGTTATTTTCCGGAAGAGGGATGGTTTTCCGGAAAAGTTGTCATGGGTTCTCCAATGGGATGGAACAATCACTCCTGGGTGGCCGTCACGCGTATGCCGTTTCGCCGATCTACGGTGTGCTCGCCGGTCGAAACGTACCACGAGTTGTTGGGTGGTTTGATGATGACGTACGCTCAGCGTGATCCTTTCCTTGAACCGTCGTGTTCGGGGTGTAGGTAGATCGGTACCTCCAGCAATCTATTTTTGGAATTCGATTTAGAAAAAATACCCACTATGCACAATATCGACAAACCAATTACCCGTTTTCAAAATCTGAACTGCACTAAATCAACTAACTGCACTTTTATTTGCACTCGGAGGGATCTGAGGGAAAATAGCAACTTATGTTAAATTGTTGAAAACGTGGTTTCTTCAATTTTTAGTACCTTTTTGTACTATGCCACGCGCGAAATACAAAATTATTACCGATCCTGCCTACTTCACAGTCGAAGGAAAAGTGGTCAAGGGATCGCATTAGCCGTCAGATCAAATGAGCTATTGATCTTCGGGACCGGAATTGCGTAATTAATAGCGAACTAATAATTCCGAAATTTCCCGAAGAAAATGTCTTCTTACCCAAACCTTTCCCTTTCATACATCCGAGGGTTCGTTCTCGGGTGTAAGAGTTCGGGTGGAGCGATATCGAAAACCTCGGTACACCAATACAATCATACTATCCCCGTGATGGGGTTAATGACCGGGCAAGCACCAATCAGCTGGTGATTACAGGCTTCATCCAAACATGCGCTAAGCGATCACACCCCAGTTGCAGAAAAAAATATCTCATTATTTAAATGCCCGTTCCTTGGTGACGTCATGCTTGGAATTCCCTTGGGCGGTGGGGTTTACGTCATTGAGTGACTCGCCAGAAGAGCGGATTTGAGTTTCCCTAAAGATTTGTATGACGTCACTGAGCGACTGGTGTTGCGAAGTGCAAACTCTCTGAGAAGTCGGATTCTAAAAATAACTGAGAGCGTGCTTGGGGTGTTCAAGCAAAACAGAACAGAAACATCGATACTTTATCGATACAATTTTATGAGTGCTAGGGGTGTTTAGGGTAAAATAAGTTTCCGCAAAATCGATACTGCTACAAATTCTTCGAAAATTCAAACAGTTTAAAAAACAAGAGTCAACCCGTAAACGGTGGGAATTGCATCACCTTTTGTATTTGAGATATAAAGGGAGATACGGTCAAAATTTGGACAAGGGAAAACGCGTGTAATCGGTAAAATCTTTTATTTAAAAAATCAAATTAAATTTCTTTTTCAAGTTTAATTAGTATAAAATTCAGGAAAAATATTCAGTTAGGCTTCCGCTTCTCCAAATCCGAATTGCCGGGCCTTACGCTTAAGCCCTGCCATCAGATTTTGTACAGCCACCTTGTCCACCTTCTTCGCCGCAGAAAGCCAGTTTGCCTTGAACTGCTGCTCGTTCTTAGCAGTTTTTGGTCTTCTTTAGGTTCCGCTTGACAATAGCCCAGTATTCCTCAATTGGGCGGAGCTCTGGCGTGTTGGGAGGGTTCTTGTCCTTGGGAACCACCTGCACGTTGTTGGCGGCGTACCACTCCATGGCCTTTTTACCGTAATGGCAAGAAGCCAAAACAATACGAAACAACCGTGTTTCTTCAGGAAAGGCAGCAGACGTTTATTCAAACACTCTTTCACGTAAATTTCTTGGTTGACAGTCCCGGAAGCTATGAAAATGCTGCTTTTCAAGCCACAGGTACAGATGGCTTGCCGAACCAGATATTTCTTCGCGAACTTTGACAGTTTCATGTGCTTGAAAATATCTGCTACGGCAAAAGAAAGGGGAAATTTCTTTTGCCGTATAAAACTCCTGTCCCGGAAGCTGCTTGTAGTCGGCTTTGACGTAAGTTTCGACGTCCATTACCACGCAGTCAAACTTCGTCAGCATCGTCGTGTCCAGCCTCCGGGATCGCGCTTTGGCCGTCGTATTTTGTTTATCATCGCGATTTGGAGTCACTACCTTCTTGTAAGTCGATAGTCCTACTCGTTTTTTGGCTCGATGCACGGTTGTAGACGATACACCCAGCTTATTTGCGGCATCTCGGAGATAGAGGTTAAGGTTTCGCTTGAAACTACCGACAACTCTCTTTGTTGTCTAAGCGGCTTAAGGTTTTCGATTTTCTCCCGATCCAGACTTCCCGGCTGTCGACAAACGTTCCCCAAACACTTTAATTACATTTGTAACGGTTGATTTGGCAACTTTTAGCGATTTGCGTGCGCTTTGCGTGCGAGTAGCACGGATTTTCGCGATGCGCGAGCTAAATTTTGATACGCTGCTCTTCTTCCTTGCGCGGCATTTTGACAACTAAAGGGCCTTATTCTGCGACTCGAGTGACGTGACTTACGAAATTTCATATTGTTTTGCTGGCTTAAATAGGCTCTCTAGCCTCGAAATTTTCGTTTGTTTGAGCTGTTATTGGTCTTCAGAGCTCATCGATACACAAATTTTATTTTTTAAAGCGTTTTTGGAGTCAGAACGCAGAAGTGAAATTCCGTGAGTCACGTCACTCGCGTCGCAGAATAAGCCCCAAAGAGTGAATTCCAAAATCAAAATAGGAGCAACATTCTACACACACACACCTTCAAAATGAGGGGTGTTCAGGTTTTTTAAATGCAAAATTGAAAGAAATACGTCAAGTTGATTTGGCTAGTGAACGATAGACAATGTGCAACTCGAGACCCCATACACCCAACCGTCGCGTCGGGTAGTGGTCATATCACCTCTTGTCTGCAACTCCGATTCTCTACCTCCCCGTGGTGCTAGCTGGGGTGCGAGCAACCTTAGCGGAGATCGGGTACCCAACCCCAGTGGATGCTTTGGTCGCTTGCAGACTGAGTTAGGGGGCTTCTTACGCGTCTGTTCTCCATGTCAGGGGCGGCGTGCGGAATGCAACAACGTCCTGGTGTTGTTCGGGACCCAAAATAGCAACATCACGACGGTCCTCCTGCGAGATAGTGGGGTTAGCGCCTTGCGAGCCCGTGACTACAAAAAACATAAGCAACGAACAACAAATTTCGGATGGAAATCGGCAAAGACCTACGCGACGAAAAAAGAATAGCGATTGGAAACTTGGAACATGGAACTGCCGATCTCTAAATTTTGTGGGCAGTACCCACGTGCTCTCCAACGAATTGAAGAGCCGCAAATTCGAAATCGCAGTACTGCAGGAGATATGCTGGAAGGGCTCCACGGTACGAACGTACCCAGATGGTCGGGCCATCTACCAGAGCTGCGGCAACACACACGAGCTTGGAACAGCTTTTATAGTGATGGGAAAGATGCAAAAGCGCGTGATCGGGTGGTGGCCGATCAACTCACGAATGTGCCGGTTGAGAATTAAGGGCCGGTTCTTCAACATCAGCATCATCAACGTGCACAGCCCTCACCTCGGAAGTACCGGTGACGACAAATACGAATTTTACGCGCAGCTGGAGCGTGAATACGACCGTTGCCCAAAACATGATATCAAGACCGTCATCGGGGATTTTAACGCTCAGGTCGGCCGGGAGAAGGAATTTAAACCAACAATTGGAAGGTTCAGTGCGCACCAGCTGACCAACGAAAACGTCCTCAGACTTATTGATTTCGCCGCCTCCAAACGAATGGCCGTACGTAGTACCACACGCAATCACAGATCGACCACGTTTTGATTGACAGCCGGCACTTCTCGGACATCATCGACTTCAGATCCTGTCGAGGCGCCAACATCGAGTCAGACCACTATCTGGTGATGGTGAAGATGCGCCCAAAACTCTCCGTAGTGAACAACACACGAAACCGGCGCCCGCCTCGGTTAAATATCGCACGACTGAAGCAACCTGAGATCGCGGCAGACTACGTGTAATCGGTAAAAGCAGCGCTGCCGGCTCTCGAGGACTGTTGGGATACCATCAAGACAGCCATCAACAGTGCTGCGGAGAACGTCATCGGTTATATGGAGCGAACTCGACGGAACGACGAGGAGTGTAGGAGGGTGATGGACGAAGAGAATGCCGCGCGGGCGGCAGTAGTGCAAAGAGGCACCAGTTGAAATGTGGAAAATCACCGACAGCGGAAGAGGTCGAAATTTCCAGGAGAAAAAGCGCCGCCAGGAGGAGGAGGTGCTCGAGGAGCTGGAGCAGCTGCATCGTTCCCAAGAAACACGAAAGTTCTATCAGAAACTCAACGCATCCCGCAAAGGCTTCGTGCCGCAAGCCGAAATATGCCGGGATAAGGACGGGGGTATCCTGACGGACAATCGTGAGGTGATCAAAAGGTGGAAGCAGCACTTCGATGAACACCTGAACGGTGCACATGCAGGAGATCAAGACGGTGGGGGAAGGTACATCGCCGGCGTAGCCAACGACGTAGAGGAGCCACTCCCAACGATGAGTGAAGTTAAGGAAGCCATTCGCCAGCTGAATAGAAACAAGTCGGCTGGGAAGGATGGCATCGGAGCTGAACTCATCAAAATGGACCCGGACAAGTTGGCCGATTGCCTACACCGGTTGAGAGTCCGGATCTAGGACATAGAACAGCTACCCCACCCCAGCATAGCCCCATCTACAAGAAGGGCGACAAATTGGACTGTGAGAACTACCGAGCGATCACTGTCCTCAATGCCGCCTACAAAGTGTTGTCCCGAATCCTACTCCGCCGCCTAACGCCACAAGCAAACAGATTCGTGGGAAGTCATCAGGCCGGCTTCATGGAGGGACGGTCAACGACGGACCAGATATTCACATTACGGCAAATCCTCCAAAAATGCCGCGAACACCAAGTCCCTACGCATCATCTATTCATCGACTTCAAAGTCGCATACGACACGATCGACCGTAACGAGCTATGGAAAATTATGGACGAGAACTGCTTTTCCGGGAAGCTGATCAGACTGATCAAGGCGACGATGGATGGAACGCAGTGCTGTGTGCGGATTTCGGGTGAATTGTCGAGTTCATTCGAATCGCGCAGGGGGCTTCGACAAGGTGATGGTATATCCTGCACGATGTTCAACGTGGCGCTAGAAGGTGTTATTCAACGAGCGGTGGGCGAAATGCGGGGTACGATTCTCAACAGATCCAGTCAACTTATCTGCTTTTCCGATGACATTGATATAGTCGGCAGATCATCTGCGGCGGTGGAAGACATCTACCGCAAACCGAAACGCGAAGCAGGAAGGATTGGGTTGATGATTAATACGTCCAAGACGAAGAACATGCTGGCCTGCGGATCCGAGACCGACCGAACCAGCTTTGCTTTTTTTTTTACAAATCGTTTATTTGAAACGGCTCGTATCGTAGGTTTTAAAGAGCCAATGTCTGATTTGTGTAATTACATTTCGTAGTTTTTCGATAGAATTAGATACAGTGAAGAAGAAAGTAGTATTTATAAACGGAGATCAATAGCTTTGAGAAAGAGGTAGATTTCGAGCATGTAATCAATGCCTACCGCAGCTAATACATCCCTCACTGGGGTGCTGGGTGGTTTTCCTCGGGCCCGAAGTGAGTCCAGTAGTAACAAGGTCACGATCGACGGCGGCGAGCTGGAGATAGTCGAAGACTTTGTCTATCTCGGCTCACTGGTGACCGCAGACAATGACACCAGCCGTGAGATCCGAAGGCGAATTATCAGCGGAAGTCGTGCCTACTATGGACTCCACAAGCAACTGCGGTCGAGAAGACTTAGCCCTCGCACGAAGTGTAACCTGTATATGACGTTCACCGGTTGTTCTCTACGGGCACGATACATGGATATTGCTCGAGGAGGACCTGCGTACACTCGGATTATTCGAGCGACGAGTGTTAAGAACCATCTTTGGCGGCGTACTGGAGAACGGAGTGTGGAGGCGAAGGATAAACCACGAGCTCGCGCGACTCTACGGCGAACCCAGTATCCAGAAGGTGGTGAAGGCTGGCCGGATACGCTGGGACATGTTGCGAGAATGCCGGACGACTGTCCTGCAAAATAGGTGTTCGCTACGAATCCGGTAGGAACAATACGAGCGGGAGCGCAACGAGCGAGGTGGTTAGACCAAGTGGAGCGTGATCTGACGAACGTGGGGTGCCCGAGAAATTGGAGAACGGCTGCTATGGACCGTGTGAATTATAGAAATTATGTTCGTCAAGTTATGTCGTGAGATGGTATACTATGTAAATAAATACGTCAAGTTGATATTGACCAAATTTTGACCGTATCACCCTTTAGGTCGTTTAAGGCGGTGCCGCTTCATAATCGCCCTGGGCGATTCGCCCAGTACTTCTCGATGGGGTGGAGCTCCGGAGTGTTGGGAGGATTGAACATTTTCGGCACGAAATTGGTCCTTGGAGTAGTGGTATGAAGCCAAATCCGAGCAGAAGATTGTTGGGACGATGTGAGCCTTCAGGAGAGGAAGCAGTCGCTTCATAAACACTTGTCCGTTCATCGTGTCCTGGGACACGAAAGACACGTGCAGATGGCTTGCCTAACCAGGAATTACTTAGCAAATTTGGACATCTTCTGAGTGCGGACATGCTCCGGAACGCTGAACCTTGGCCGTGAAAAACAGGTTGCCAGGGATCTGTTTGAAGTCGGCCTTCACATATGTTTCGTTGTCCATGATGCAGCGTTAAACTTTCGTCAGAATGTTGTGAGGTACAACTTCCTGGCACGGGTTTTGGCGGACTTGTTCTGCTTTTTGTCGCGATTAGGGGCCTTTCGTACCTTGAACGTTCGAAGCCCAGCCTTTCTTAGCCACATCCCGAACGGAGGCGTTCGGGTTTCGGTTGAAGGCCCCAACTACGCGGTTGTGATTTTTGGTGTTAAACGAAATACTTTTTCCTTCACTTCTAGGCTTCCGATCGGTGGTCAATCGTTCCTCGAACCACTTAATCACTCGCGACATCGTGGAATTCGCGATTCCCAACGTTTTGGCGATGGAACGATGCGAGAGATCCTTGTTCTCGTGATGAATGCGCAAGATTTTATCCTACACGAGCTGTTCTTTCGACTCAATTTCCGCGAGTTTTGTTCACAGGACAATACGGATTTGACGTTTGAGTTGAAGATTTATATTTTCGTTCGAAGAGATCTGGCGTGACCGTCAGATGTCCCGGAGACTCGCAAACGCAAATCGGGATTTTCTGATCCGAGTTTCGGTGTCTTTCTTGGTACCACCATCAGGCGTAATCTACCTTCCAAGATACTAGAAGCACTCCACTTTCTCAACCTGTTGCCCAGCTACCACGAAATTGGAAGGATTTTCTGTGTTGATTTCCATCGACTTGGTCATTCCGACATTGATTTCGAGACCCGCTTTATTGAGATTTACCTACATAAATAAGGCAGCGCTGCAGAACATCGATGAATTGAACTGTGCTCCGAACGACACAGAAAAGAGTGGCTCCATAGAGTCATAAAGAGCATCGAATCAGTCGAGGATAGAAAATCGTTGGCGCCGTATACAAAATTTAAGCCAGATAAAATAATTACATAAAAGAATGTGTACGTCGAGCTTTAATTTTGTATTGAGATATGACCAATTTGGCTTTAAATCTTTTTAAACTAAATCAATCTAGAGAGTAAATAAAAAAAGGTCTATTATAAAAATCTTATATTTTCTCTTTATTTTTTTTTATTTCGCAGGCACGCTTACACCAAACTGCTGTCGGAGCTTTGCTTCTGGAAAACCAACGTCGAGCTGCGATCGTTCGACGAAATCAACAAATCCCGAACCGTGGACCATTTATAGCGCCTAGCGATAGTAATTTATGCAGCGAAAAAAAGACTTAGTTTTAGGTTAAAAACAACACTACACCACCCCAAAAACAACAACGCCAAAGTAAAAAAAACGAGAGAAGTTAATCGAATTGTCTTTTTCTCAGTTGGTGTTTTAATGCTCTTTTTAGACAACAATCGGAACGAAAAGAAAAGCCTTGGGGATGAAAAGTTGTTTAGTTTTTTTTTTGTTTATTTTAATCACTTTTCGTCATGTGAAATATTCTAGGTTTATCGTTTGCTTAAAACTAGCTAAAATGATTAAAAACGATTTGTCGATGGTTTTCAAAATCGCCAATTCCAAGGGAACGAAATCGATTGTTTCTGCCCATCGTGATCATCTTATTTGTACGAAATATATATATTCCAATGACAAAAATAAACTCTACTCATCATCACTCTTCAAAAGATAAAACTGGTTTTGTTTAAATCTATTAGTATATTGATTTTATCAATAAATTTTGCACACACACATGTGAGTTTTCGATTTATCTTTGTAAATATGGCAATTTGATTTTGTAAATTACGAAGAGTCACCTGCTCGGGGCTGTGAAACTGCCAAGATTTGGGGAGAGACTATGGTAAGGCCTTCATAAAATCGTCAATGATGACCGAAATCTTCGTAGAATTCAACGAAAACCGTGTGAACGTACCGAAGATTTGATATTTCCACCATTCATCATTCACAAGTTTGTTGAGAACTTATCGTAGTTGTTTAATTTTTGTTTTAGATTTCTTTTTTAAATAAACCTAACTAAAGTAGTAGCAATTTCTTCTAACATTCTAAGAACTTTTGGGATAAATGGGAGGGGGGAGGGGGATTGGGTTAATAATGGAGTCTCTTCTATCTCATGGTTTCATCTTAAACTGCTACCAAATCCAAAATTTCGCTCACAAACGATGCTACATCAGTAGACTTCTCGGTGTGCTCCTTGATAAAGGGGTGGTTTAGCAGTTGCTCGTAATTGAATCGATTGTGGAAATTTTTCTGCAAGCAGGCAATGATCAAATCCTTGAAAACTTCGGTAAAATCGTCGGACTTTAGTCGGGGTGGATCGTCCTTAACCACCTGCAAAACGGAAAGTGTTAGTCATGTACTCAGCTTTTATTTGTGACAGCATGTCTATCAACCTGTTTGAGTTGATCGAAGGGAGATCCCCACGAGCTGTACGGGAAAGTGCCAGTCGCCATTTCGATCAAACTTATACCGAGAGACCATACATCAGATTTGATATTATACTCGCCAGGATTTCCTGAAAAAAAAAGGCATCAATGGTATTCCAGAGGTCAACCATGACATGTTTCAAAGCTTCACCTTGTGGGTCTATCCTTTCCGGGGCCATGTATGGTTTGCAACCGGCGTCGATGGTTTTGGCTACAGAATCCACCAAATACCCTGCAGGAGATAATAGAGTGGACATTGCTGGTTACACTAGCAAAACAAATTAATCGATACGAACCTGAAATGCCGAAATCGCAAATCTTAACGTCGCCCTGTCGGTTTATAAGGATATTTGAAGGTTTCACATCACGATGGATAACACGCAGTTGGGTGTAGAGATAATTGAGTGCATTAACAACAGCGACCGCAATCTAGAAAAAAATGTAACATAGGAAATGCTCAGCAGCGAAATTTCAATGATAGACCTACAGAAAATTTCTCAACTGGGACGGGATGCATAAGCAAACAAGTTTAAAATCTCAGATAAAAAAAAATCTCAACTGCCAATAGCTAAAATAATTCAACACCATGAATTCAGAAGTGTAAATAACTTGACAGTGTAGCATTTTTAGAGTACAGTCCAATTCATTATGATTGTCAAGGACTTTTTTTACTTCTTTCAAAAAACAACTAGAGAGTAGAGAGAAGTATGTCAATTTGAAATTGAATTAAATCTACCGAACCGAATACGGGATACTGTTAGAAGAAATCGAAAACATTCAACATTGAAATAACAAACTCAAATAAATCAAATTTAAGGAAATTGGTTGATCATTTAGAATTCATTTCAAAATACATACTCTAAACAATTTTATGTGTTGGTTGATACCTTTGTAAAGCATCAGTGAGAGGTAACAGTTCGGAATTGGATGGACATGTTACGAACGCTGCTGTGTCTCAAGCAGTCAGCTCTTTGACCAGTTAGTCTCAGTCATCGAGCCACTATACAAACTACCTCTTTGGAAGCATGCTTAAATTTGAAGTCCAAGTTTAAATTGAGAGCGTATTGAACAATTAAACACAGCAACGCAGGGAAATTAATTGAACCCTACCAGTAATTACATAGAAGCAAGCATACATTATGAGTCGCTCACCTTTCCGAGGATATCCTCCGGCATTTTGCGGCCATTCTTGAACACGATCGGATAAAATTTATCAATGCTGGTGTCCATCACCTCCATGCAGATCCAAACATCGCCCTCGCGGAACAATGCACCGTAGAAATGCACGGTATACAGGCAGTCGCTGGCTCGCATCGAAATGTCCAGATCCATGAGCAGTCGTTTCTGTTCCTGAGTTTGACCGGTGGCCGTAATTCGCTTCACCGCCATTATGGTATCGGTCTGCTTGTGGCGCATCTTTTCCACTATACCGTAGGCACCGCGACCGAGATCGGCAATCTTCTCCAAATTGTCTGCCTCTACCACGAAAGTGTTGCTCCCGATTGTGATGGTAGCAGTTTTGTCCAGATTTCTGGGGGCCGTTCTGAAAGTAAACGAAGGTTATCTAATGATTGTGGTGCTAGAGCATTTTCAACTTACACAGGAGTTGCCGGAGGAGTCGAATCGACATTCAACTTGAGGGATGGTCCTTTGCGTGGTTTGGACATTTTAGAAAGTTTCAACAGAGCTCACAGATAACGTGAAATGGTTTAGGTAATATGATCGCGAAATCTTCGAGTATCAGACTTAAGGTTCCGGTCGAATGTTGTAAATAATCTCAAAAGAAAAAGTATATTCACAACAAACCGGAAGTTTTCAAGCAGATGAATAAACTAGACTATCGAAATCAAAATCTACCGCTTGAAAAAGAACAGAAAATATTCTTGACCAAACACCGATTGCAATCACATCACTCCATATTCTACGATAGACGCATCCGCAACTCTCAACCCTGCGAACGAAAGCACCGGTAAAATCTTCGCACCACGGTCAATATCGAATCTCGTAATCCGTTCGGGGGTTTTCTAGATGGAAATGGTTAAAATATTTTCCTCTTTCAGCAGCCAGCCAGATTAATATGCAAATTACGGACCGAAAGTGACCGACGACCATCCGCCAAGCACACACGCACACACTGAAGTGAAAATTCTGCTGTCAGATTTGACGTCTAAGATTTTACCGCCCGAAAATTTTACCGAAAGAAACAATGAAACAACAGAGGCGAAGCGAGGACATCAATGAAGACAAAGTTTTATTTTCTTGAGACATAATAAGTCGCGCAAGCAGGAACATATTTTTCTTCATTTCAAAGGGCGGTTTCAAGTAGAAATCGGAGTTCAACACGAGTGAAGTTGTTTAGAGGCAGCTCACTTGCACATGTCGAAGCCGTGTATCAAACTCTTGAGCGAGTCCGGCCATCGCGAAATTCTGCTAAAGATGGAAAATCGAATTTTCAAATTTTGATCTCATAACATATTGTGATTATAATTTTTAAGATACTTTTTGAACACCCGGGTCATTCAGGTCTGCATAAAATTTTATGGATTTGAACTTTTTGGTCAGTTCTGAGCAATTCGTTTCGACATTGAATGAAGCGTTGAACGCTATTTCGTAGTTTATTTTTTATGATTGTTCATGTGATTCCAATGAACGTTGCGAAGTTTAATAGTAACTGTTTTCAAATTTCAAATTATCTTTCGCTTGTTTCATTTGGGATATTTTTTAAGATTTTAGTTTTTTTAAATGGGTTAGTTTCACTTTCAATAAATTCAATGTAAATAACGAATGTTAAACCTTTTTTTAAATTCTGAAAAAAATGGAATAATTTTCGCCGTGCACTTATGAAAGTGCACACAATGGAGTTGTGTTGGATTAACCTTGGTCCGATGTTGAAAAAAAAAACAAAAGTTTTAAACCACCTTATTTGCGGCAGACGATTTAATTTTGCTGCTTTCGGTTTCGAATTTATCCAGTATTCAATTGTCTCTTTTTTGGAATTATTGTTAGGATCGATTTACAAAACGAAAAAACATGAGAAACTGTTTCGTTCCCGGGTGTGATCAGTACCATAAAGGCAGTAAAGAAAAGCGGGCAATGTTCAACGTTCCGATCAAGGTTTGTATGAAGCCTACATACTTGGAAATTTCATTCACCGTTAATCTTAACCAAATTTGCCGTAGTACCCGGAATTGCTCGAACAGTGGCGACAGGCTCTCCCGAAACATCGGCCCTTGAAAGAGTTCGACCGGGTGTGCGAAGCTCACTTCAGTGAAGATGATATTCTACGCTACTGGGAACACACGATCAATGGCGTTGTGGAACGAATGCTGCGGGCCAAACCCTCACTTAAGCCAACTGCGGTCCCCAACTGTTTCCAACCGGAAATC
Organism: Uranotaenia lowii; assembly: GCF_029784155.1. NCBI lineage: Eukaryota > Metazoa > Arthropoda > Insecta > Diptera > Culicidae > Uranotaenia > Uranotaenia lowii. The sequence continues at coordinate 92,694,545 of NC_073691.1, forward strand.
TCCGATAGGTTAGTGTCCAAGATCCAAGAAACGACGGACCAATTATCGCCAAGTGTGAAGAAAGCAAAACGAAAAGCATTAGATATTGAGGAAGGAGTTCGGGTAAAATATTTTCTTTTATTAGATTCCGATCTGTTAACAACCTTTTTATTTTTTTTTTAAGAAACGGAAATCTTCTCCTTCCAAAAACTTAGTAATTGCTGAGGAAAGCAACGAGGAGGCAGAAGAAAACTATCAACCTCCAGGTGGCAATGAACCTTCAGTCGTGATACAAATGGAAGAGGAAATACTTGGACCGGTTTCCGAAACGGTGCATCCAAAATTTGAGGTAATTTACGATGACGTGTACGAAGTCGAACTTCCTTCTGTCCTCTGGGGAATTCATCGGGATCCGGAGAAAAAATTTATCTGCTTTACCGAATTCAGCCAACATACGATGAGCTGCTCGAAGTACCTTTACCTGGATCAAGTTCTAGACTTTCGAATGGCTGTTGGGCAAAGGGTTACCAAAAGAGGAACACTAGATGATCCTACAACAGAGACCATCACAGAGTTGCTAAGGTCATTGGATGGTATCAAAATACGTAAAGTGATAATCAAAGGAAGTTCTTCTCTAAACCAGACAGACTTGGAATGACTGAATTTTGTAAAAGTAATTTTAATCTTACTTTGGTATTATCGGTATTATCAAACTGTTCTTTTGCTGCAACTTTTCGAGTTCCAACTGCTTCATGTAGGCTAGAAAGATAGTCCAAAGTAAGCTACACATGCTCACGAAGGGGACACGATTCTTTTCGGGAACCATGGAGAAATTAAACGTTTGCAGTAGGGGCCATATGCAGATCGCGACCTGTAAATTAATTCGAACTTTTATAATCTAAAACTATTCGAAGGCCTTTTGATTACTGTACCTTATAAGTCGGGGGAACCTTAGCTCTCACTTCCGCAAAGGCTTCTTCCACTGTTTTCGATTCCAGCAGGCTCATGCCAAAGTAGAACAACGTCATTGCCATCGGTGTGTAGCTGACCTGTTCGGTAACTGCCTGTTGAGGAACGAAATAAACTGTGGAATCAGCAGTGTTTTTCGTTTGATGTAAAAAAGAGATTATACCTTAGCTATGGCTGATTTTAAAGTTTGTGCCGGCCACATAACCGAGGCTAGGCGAATCCAACAATATAGACTCGGAGCTACGATAAAACCGCCGTATATGAAGAACCTGAAACATTTTTTCAAATCGTAATCTCCTGTAAATAACAGTTTGGAAAACACACAGTTTTAGTATACTTGACAGCAATCTTTTTTTTTTTTTTTTAATTTAAGTAGGTAGGTATCATTTTTTAGTAAACTCCGATAAATATAGAAGATAATGGCGTTTTTGATACGTCAAAATCGAGCACTACTCAATGACCAACATTAGGAACCAGAATGAAATCAATCACTTGTCAAATAATACTCGGGGTTCGTTACGTTTTAGTTATCCCTCTTTCATCACGCTTCATAGTATGCACGAGTTTAATATCCACTTTTTTTTAATCAATGATTCATTGACCGTGAAACGGGAAAGTCGCGTGCGCACGAGATCAAGCCGCGTCACCGGCTAAACATATGAGACAAAAACAAGATCTAAAGTGTGCATCGAAATGCACACGAGAGCGTCATGCTGTTGGCCCAAGGCCAAGTTCGTGGCCACGAAATTGCTCAGACAAATGGTATTCTTTTTAAAATATCTGGATTTTCGCATACTTTTTTAACTTTAATAATTTAAAAAAAACCCTTTAAAATGCTTTCCAAATATTACGCAAAGTAGATATAAGTTAGGAAAAAGTTTATTGTTTACACGCACTCCAACTCGTTCCGGTGACTGACTGTTGTATGAGACAGCCCGCGGGCCACAGAAGGCTGTAGGTGACCATCCCACGTGCCACCGGATATCGGTTGAGAAAGAGTCGCGCCCGATTGAAGAAAAGCGGAATCATTTCCACTAAAAATTAGCACACGGTCAGAATTGGTACGAAATTCGAAAATATAATAACGTCCTGATTACGTAAAATCGAGTCGCGTCGCGATACTGTTTTGAGTAATGATCGTTTCCTCCGTTTCGAGAGCATTTGATGTTTCCGCGAGATCGGTGCCGCTAATACTAAGGATTCACTCAACGCTGGTGGCTAAAATTGTTCAGCGGCTACCTGCCACTGAGACACTTGTGCTAACGTCATCGTTGTTGGTTACTCTGAGAAAAAAAAGGTTTGCACATGCGTGGTCATTGTAAATCTCACAGTTTATGATTGTTTGTACTATATATTTATATAAACCATTCATCTGTTATTGATATCTTGTCATATATAGTAAAAATGAGTAGTGGTGGTGAAATTTAATTGGACAACTTTCACCTTCAATACCAAATGAACGGCTTAATGCTTTTCTAATATTTCCAAGATTCATCGATAAGTATCATGGTAGATCTGACGTTTTTGAAAAATTGATTTAACAGTTACAACAATTTGAGATTTTATTTAAAAATTCGCCTACACATTTTCAACACTTATTTCAATAAATATTATTCTACTATGCGTCCAATACAATTGCAATTAAATGCGTCTAGGTAAACATTTCCTAGTACATATATACTTGATAACGTGAAACACATTTGCGCCCAAATCTTTGGTACAGGTACATCATTGACATCGCTTATCATCTAATAGACAGTTGATTGCATGGCAAAACTTCTAACCGGTCATCGTGCTCAGCATTTTCCCCATCAGCTGCCCTTTGCTTCATGTACGCCAAAAACGTCGTCCAAAGCAAGCTGCATATGCTGACAAACGGAACCCGGTTGTGTTCCGGAATGAGGGTAAAGTTGATCGTTTGTATCACGGGCCAAACGCAGATACCGACCTAAAATGGACATTTGAATTAATGTCGTTTTTCAAAGACGGTAGTAGTCGAAGATCGATGCTGTACCTTATAAGTTTCCGGAAATTTGTTTTTAACTTCCTGTACTGCTTCCTTTGGCGTTTTTTGCTCCAGTAGGCTCATTCCGAAGAAAAAACTCGTTCCGGCAAAGGGGCCGTAGCTAAACTGCTCCACTATCGCCTAAAATAAAGTACAGTAGTTAACAACGCAGCCTTCATTCAAACTATTCAATAAGCTAAGCTCACCTTAGTGATTCCTGTCCGCAAATTCATCATCGGCCACATTTGGCTCGATATTTTAACCCAACAGTACAGCGAGGGAGCGACGAAGAATGTTCCGAAGATTCCGAAGTTCAATGCCTGACGATAATCGTACGTCGCTGAAAAAAAAATACCAAAAAAAGGAATTATTTCTTCAAAACTTGTGGCTTTATGCTATACTCACTCCAATCTTTCCCAGCAATCGTTTGCTGGATCAGCGATCCCGTTGGCCAGATAATACTGTAGGATACCATCCCTTTGAGTACGGGATGAGTTTTGAATACGTTTTTAACGACGGAAAGGCTCATACTGGTTTAGATTCAATTTAAAAATATGCTGCTCGATGGGAATAATACGTCGAACCAATAGCTGATTGTTAAGCAGAAAAAAAAAGAAATTAGAATTAGATTATTTAGAACGCATTGCAAGTCCCAGACAATAATAATCCTTTTCTGATAAGGCTCTGATTACTGGCGCGTGATTATCAATGACGTCTTTTGTTTACGTCGCACATCGCACGTGTTTTGCGCGTCCTGTAGTATTGTGTAGGTTGACGAATTCATTCATTCGCCTCGGTGTTTGCGATTTCTCGGAATCGAATGAAACACGCATACCTGCTCGCTCACTGCTGCTGTTCGAGCTGATAAGGACCTTGAACTTGCAGCAGCTGAGTAATTGATATCACTCTTGCTAAGGACGCTTCGACAATCTATTTTCATCAAACTCCATTACCTGCGTTAGTTGGAATGGCTAGTGTCCTTGTTGGCAATAGTTTTTCCACTTATAAATGCATCCGGGCACAGTTACTTAAGTTTCTAAAGCTAGTTGGGTAAAATTTCATGCGAATTCTACGATGTGTGACATAAGACTGGCCGAATGTGTCACGCATCAAGCGCAACATATATGCTGCGCTGCGAGGGGCCTCTACTGTTCACAAGCTTTGTCGCACGGATCGTGTGATTGAATGTTGCAAACCGTAAGTGCTATGAACTTGTCTCAGTTCTAGCTGCCATTCAAATCATTGGCGAAACTAAATTTTGTGGGGTGGGTGGGGTTCGATGGCACTATTTTTCGATTTTGTATATATTATGCTTGAATCGTGCATTAAAATCAATCGCAACATTCTATTACAATCGTATTTAACCTGTATCAATATTTAAAGCAATGCACAATTTGAAAATTTGATCCCAAAATCCCAAAACAAACAATAGCCGCAGGTTTATGGACTTGAAAAAATACTTATCGTACGGCTTTCCTCAGAAATTAAAATCTGCAGACATCTCAGTGAGGTGTTATTTGTCCTCAGTTATCCAGGAAAAAACTATTTTCCGTGTATTTCTTATGAACATGAGATTTTAAATCATTGCAATTTTATAAAAAAAAGCTCAAAGGATTTTAGATACTTAAAATTATTTGAAACGAATCATCTACAGATGAGAAGATCTCAATGAGTGATCTGTTCCGCCCCCGTTGCCCCTATACAGAAGATGTCATTTCACATAATAATTGGTTTTTATCTCACTTGAGCGTGAATCGATTTTAACATTAAATTTAAACTTAAAAATGCATCAAACAGCGCTGAAAATTTTGGATCGACCGACTAATATATGCAAAAGTAATTCACTTTTATATTAAAATTTTGCGTTTCAAAAATTAATTGTAAAAAATTGCCGATTTTATGAGAGAGGTCCCATTTAAAAGCCTTATAACTTCTGTAACACTTTATTAAAAGCAAGTTCACTCGTGTGGGGAAAAAGTGGCAGAAATTTTGACACTTTTATCACATTTTGAAAACTTTGCCATGCAAAAAACATTTTTTTTTACAACACGTGTTCTTTTTTAGCATGCTGCGATGCAAAAATAGCAATATTTCTGTCACATACACGGAAAATAATAAAAAGGTAAAATTTACCGAGTTAGCAAAGGTGAACGCTCGTGAAAGCCAAAAAGGTAACTTCTACCTCTTCGAGGTGAAACTCACCTCACAGTGAGGTAAAATTTACCTGAATCGAGGTTGGAAAAAAAGGTACAATTCACCGAGAAAAAAGGTGAATCCAAAAAAGGTAAATCTTACCTCGTAGCGAGGTGAAGTTCACCTGAATTGAGCTCGATAAAAAAGTATAGTTCACCTAGAAAAAAAGGTAAATCCAAATAAGGTAAAACTTACCTCGTAGCGAGGTGTAATTGACCTGGATTGATTTAAACAAAACGGTACAATTCTTCTAAAAAAAAAAAAGTAACTATTCGCCGAACCCGTTCATTGAGGTTAAGCTGTTTTGTCATTCTAGGAACAAGTTTTGCTTTGTGCCTAATATGTGAAAATCGGAATAGAATGGTAAGTGTTCTTAGATATCATTTAGTTGTGCTGGTTCTCGTCATAATACTATTGATTTTGTTTCAGATCGGCCCATAGAGCTTTGAGGTGTATTCCACGTCATTCTCCAGCCGGAAAAGCCGAACCTGACCGGATTAGTCGAACGGAGGAGGCCATGAATGTACGCAACGCAGGTGGATTCAGCGGCCATAGCGGCTCAGAAGAACGCGAAGCCGAATTACCAGTCCCTATTTATCTCCAATAAATATCATTTTTGAAAGAATTTAGTATTTTTTTAATTCTTATTGAAGAAAACAATCAAACCAACCAGCATTTACCTTTTAAATCAGTAAATGGGAAAACGGTATTATTTACTATTTTGCTAGGTGAATGCGAAAAAGGTAAAATTTACCATTTTGCTAGGTAAATTGAAAAAAGGTAAAATTAACCTTTTTGCAAGGTGAATGAAAAAAAGGTAAAATTTACCTCAAAAGAGGGGTGGAAAAAATTCACCTCGCAAAAAGGTAAATTTTACCTTTTTTTATTTTCCGTGTACGGCTGAAATATAAACAGTGCTGTAAAATAATACAACAACCAGAGATATTGAAAACATTTTTACATGGTAAAATTCTCAAAATGTGCTACAATTGTGTCAACATTTTTACCACTTTTTCCCAACACCAGTGAACTTGCTCTAACCTTCATGAAACTTTCACATCACCTCACATCATCAGAATCTGTTTTAGGTACTGATTTTTTTTTAATAGTAAGCAGCGACTCCTAGTGTGTGCAGTTCCCACAGTATCCTAGTTGCCTAGTTTGTTACGGAAATAAAACTTAAACCCAGTTTACCGGGAGCTGTGATACAATCACCAATCACCGGCGATTAAAATCATATAACAAACAATCATTGGCAAAAAGAAAAAATACAACAAGAAAAATACGGTTCAAAAATTGACACCTGGCCAAAAAGTTAGAACGCGGAATAGATAAAATGTGAAATGCGAAAAAATCGACAAGTAGCAACTATTCGCAGCGAATCTGAAATAATGGCAACGTCTATAGAACTGTTCTCGCATAAGGAAAGCTCAGTAGGCCCATGGGCAGGCGGCGGCAACGCTATTCAAACCGTATGGAGCACATCTCTCAGATTTCCCCTTTATTTCCCCTCGTTTTGACAGATTTAAGCTTTTTTCCTCAGATTTAAGCTTTCGTCTCCTATGCTCGCAAGGCAAAAAAAAGCTTAAATCTGAGGAAAAAAAGCTTAAAAACGAGATTCACGAGCACATATTTAAAAGATGTTGGTCACACGATTTGTCTATGTATCGTGTGACCAACATCTTTTAAATATGTGCTCGTGAATCTCGTTTTTAAGCTTTTTTTCCTCGTATTTAAGCTTTTTTTTGCCTTGCGTGCATAGGATACGAAAGCTTAAATCTGAGGAAAAAAGCTTAAATCTGTCAAAACGAGGGGAAATAAAGGGGAAATCTGAGAGATGTGCTCCATACGGTTTGAATAGCGTTGCCGCCGCCTGGGGTTGCTACGTTTTTGCTCGTTTGAAGTGTGCGTAAAAACACGCTCTCAAACCATTGGGCTCGCTATACATGGGAATTCTCTTTCTGGGTTTCTCATGTATAGTTAGCTAATGCAGAGCAAAGGCGGGAGCAATTCATGGGAGCTTTTCATCAACATGCCCTCTAGCCTAAAATTTCAACACCTATCAAGCTTTCTCCTATTGGCGCACTAATGCCTGTCTATCCACCTTTCTTTCAAATTCTATAAAATACGCAAAGCAACGACGATGACCGTTGGATTGAGATTTTTTTCTCAACACACAGCTGAGACATTTAGAGTGGCCCACTTTTCCTCATGACCCACGTTACCCCACTCTCCCCTATTATTTTATACAGTCATTTGAATTAAATTTGTTTTTTAAATCGACAATTAATTTCAAATCTTAATGTTGGATCGTGACGTATATATTAATCGATAAGCAAATCTAAAGATATAAGTTAACAGCTGAAAATAAACTTTATTCACAAATTCATAAATTAAGAAAAGAATTGTTATCTAATTTTATCCATCCAAATATTTTTTAAATTCTTAACGATTGTTCAAGTTTTGTAGCACTATTTTGGGCATTAGTCTAGTAACCTTTGGCGTGCGTCTCGAGTCGGTTTGAAATGTCGTCATCGTAGAGAAACATCCGAATTGTAGCCTTAAAAAGGGTTGAATCTCCAAAGATACGACTAGATTACCTGCGTCGTGCGCCGTGGGTACGCCGCGTTCGTGTGTAACATACTCCACCACCGGGGAGTATCTGAGTAGCGCGTTTCACAGTGATCGAAGCTGCGGATATAAGGTTTGTATCTTCTTTGCAGTGGACGTCGGTGTAGGATGACGTCTTCGTCGGGAATCATACGAGTCGTTACATTAAGCCCCGCGCATGAGTGGTGACCAGCGCAAGTCAAGGATTAGCTGCTCTGGATCGACACAGGACTGGCAAAATGTGTCGAATCTCGGACCCTGTCCTTAAGAAATCGGACCTCGAGTAAATCAGGTCTCGAATCTCCAAGATGAGATGTTTGTGTGTTTAGAGCTGGAAGAGAGATCAGGAATGATGCTGAAGGCCTTTTTCAGACTGCGCGTGGACACCTGATCTTGAAACATCTTTTCAAGCAGGTACGCTATCAGTTTTAATCTGTTGGAAATCATAGCAGTCAGCGATTTACAGCTATTTGTATATAAGGAGCATAGCAACTCACGTTGCTATGTACGTAGTATATAAGTATCCTAGACGTTGTGGTTGCTATGACAATACTAAATAACAACGACTAGGCTATAAAAGCAATCAGCCCAGTATCATAAGTTGTCCTGTAATAAACGATAGTCGAAATCGTAAAGACGTGTTTCTCAATATAATCAAATGGATACAGGTCAGAAATTTTACTTGGAGTCAGTGTTCCGAAAATCACTCAATTCTCATGAGAGACACTGAAACGTTTTCAACAGCAAACGAAAACCTAAATTGTCGGTTGGTTTATCTCCCAGCGGGGCAAAGATTGTGTTCGCCAGCGCTGCTCCGAGAATCAAAGAAATAAGATTTGAAAGAGAGGCGTTCCTTCTCCAGTCGGAATTTTCAACTGAGTGAGGAGCTACCTGATTTTCAGTTTCGTGTTTCAGTCAATGACTTTTCTTGCTCAATCACTCACTCACTCACTCGTTTACTGATCGATGATCGAATGCTGTCTGCCTGATACATCTTGCTTTGTTGTTGCTGTTGTTGGGGAGGACCAAAATAGCCATTCAAACACACAGACAGTATGTATGTATCTGCCGCTATGGCAGAAAGAACGCAGGCAGTATTAACCGATTCGAGGCAGCATTGATTGAGTTTGAGTGAGTGAGTGAGTGAATTTTCGAATTGGATCTTGTACACGCAGAAAAAAGATTTTTTATTTCAAAAGAAAGTGCCGCAAAAACAAAGGATTTTTTCCTTTGATTTTGGGATAAATAAAAATTCCATTGGTTCAAGGACGTTTTCCTTTGTTTCAAAGAATTTTTCTTTTGAAAAATCTTTGAGTCAAAATCTTAATGCTTTGAAACAAAAAACAGTTTCATTTGATGCAAAGTTGTTTTCGTTTGCTACAATGTAATTTAGATTTAGATTTAAAAGGATTGGTTCATTGAACCATTTTCCTTTTATTCCAATTGGAAGAAATATTTTCTGTTGTTCAGAAGTTCCTATTAGGAATTTTGAATAATAAAAAGAAACAATTTACATCTTAAATTCATTTTTATTACAAACTTAACACAAACACTGGTTCACTATAATGGAATTAACCGGTCCTAAATTTTGGCCTGAGGGCATTCTTCTTGGACCGCTCAATAGACTTCCGGAAGCAACTTCGGTCATCCAACTGGTGATTGCCGCTGAAGATCGGGCCGAAGATAATCAGACCGCTGGATTTTGGGCGGAATCAGCCGTGGTCCTGTAACAATGCAAAAGTTTATATAAAATCTTAAATATTCACTTTTTGACTAATGGATTAACACGCACTTACCATGGTATGCATTCCTCATCCTGAATCCTCCTAAATAGCTATATCTGATTCACTAGTTTTGATTTTTAACACGACCGGCCAAATTTTATTCGAAATTCGGTACTTGCTCAATCCAAATTATCTTCTAAGTTTGAAGTTTTAACTCAAAGAAATAATTCCTTTCTGTTGAAAGGAAATTTACTTTAGTTGAAAGAAAATTTACTTTGTTTCAAAAGACATATGCAATTGAAAAAATGTCTTTCGAATCAAAGAGTTTGTTTAAAATCAAATTCCAAAATTATTCAGTTCAAAAAATTAATTCTTTCTTTCAAAAATTATTCATTTAAATCAGAACGAGAATTCATTGATTCAAAGAAAACAGGAGTTTGATTAAAAAAACTGAGTGTTTTGAATCAAAGTCAGTTTTTATTTGTATCAAAATCCAAGTTTTCTCTGCGTGTATCAGTAAGTGTCTCAATCACTTCTGATACACCAGGTAGTGAGCCTTAGAGATCGAATTTAATGCGAATCCGCTCTTGCTTTTGAATCTTGTATTAACCTCGCATTGTCGCTTTGCCGACTCTCTAGGGCTACTACAGGCAGCGGCATTCGGCTTTGAATTCTTCCAACTAGAAACCTATCATGATCGTTTCTTCCGAGTGATATTCGGTACACTGCTTGGAATAACAAGACGTTTTCTGTCCTGCGAAGATTGACCGGAGAGAGTGGACTGTGATAAATGGTTTAAATAACAACTTCAATATTTACAAAGAATCGTAAGTAAATTCTAGTACATCTTGTTTTAATTTATCAGCGGTTTTCAAAAATTTACAAAGTTAGAATATAGTAAAAAAACATTCTGCCTAGAAAAGATTGTAACCTAAATATACAACAATTTAAAAATCAATCTAAATACAGTTACATACACGTAACGCTCGCTCTAAATACATCTGCATTAAAAACTACTGGGAGACGATTTATGTAAGGCGTCGGCTGATTCAAACCCAATTGGCAACATTATATTAATTATGCTAGTAAAAACTAACTCACTTTGAAACTATACTGACGTTTTATGTTGGTTTCTGTTGTTTTTTTTAAGTAATTGTTCTCACATCTACCGATATCAGCTTTAAATTGTGTACGCAGCTTATACATAACTAACTTGGTAGCTAAGCCTAAGTTTGGGGAACATTAACAAATAGACTTCGTTCCACGATTCTAACTACCGCATGTGTATATAAAGAGTAATGGCACTTTTTAGTTTTTTTGTTTCCGCTCATAATTCCTATAGAATTAAGTTGACTCCTCTATTCCTTTACTATTTGAAAAAAAAACTAACTGTCTTAAACTATTCGCTTTTTTCGTATTCACTGTTTTGTGTGGCTTAAGTTCGATTTCGATTTGATATATCGGCGCATTACAGTACAAAGTAAGTGACAAACAACAGTTTGTACGTTTAATCTATCCGATTGAACACATTAACTATAGCGCCCTCAGTGAATTATTGTATTTTTTTTTATTTAAGGACCTTTGCTGGGGCAACTGTTGGATTTCCTGACTCAAGTTTGTTTAAGCTTACTTTAGATGATGAACATTATTATTTTGAAAGGTGAATCGTTTAATGTAGTGATTGTTGTTCAGTCTTAACATGCTGCGCGATTGTGTTCCAAAAATTGTGTGACGTACGTTATGATGGATACAATTTTTTATTCACCTTACGATTTTTGCGCTTGGATGTATGCGCTGTATGTTTTTGAGCCTTACAATATAGTTAAAAAAAATACTTCTACAAGAATTATTCAAATTCATCAGAATCCTTCTCTACTTTAATTGGAAAGTTGATAATTGAGTTTATGTGATATTATAACTACGAGATACTGCGAATTGTGTTAGTAACTAAGATTTTTAAATATTTTATTGTGGCTCAAACGCGTTTGAACTTATCGAAATTTGTGCTGTTTCACTAGCTAGAAATATTCTAATGGATGGTTGCGAATTTATATGTTATATATGTGTATATGATAGATATATTTGACTTTGCATATATCACTTTTTAAGTAGACTTTTGCTCGTGCTTTCGACTTTGTTTTCCTGTTTCTTAAAAGCACGTTATCTGCACTTCTCGTTTGCCCTAATCGGCATATTGTTTGTTTGATACATTCATATGTATTCGAACATATACATAAATAATTTACATCATACACGCACTCCGTTGTGAGGAATCTCCTTCCGGGTTTCTAAGCTGAACGAAGATCCACCAACAACGGATCAGGAAATGAAGGGTTTACTCTCGCTGTTCTTCTGTAAATTGCCGCTAAGCGTTGGATCCGGTCGTCGCCGTTTGAAGAAGCCACACTTCCACAAGATGTAGATGAGCAGGGCAAGAACCAGCAGACCTCCAACAATGGCCAGGATCCAGATCCAGATGGGGATCGAGCCGTCCCCGGCTTGGTCCAGCAATTCCGGGTAGGCCATCGTTTCCACCTGTTGTTTTGGGAGAAGAAAAAAAGAGAGTTGAATTTTAGAAGTTATTTTCAATTGTTTAATAAGTTTGCCTTTGTTTGGAATACCGCACAGAATATAACTTAAAACTAAGGAATTCTGCTTAGTCCTAATTTAAATCTAGGTTTACACGTATCAAAATTGAAAAGATGGTAAACTGAGTTAAAACGTTCACAACATTTTTCTATGGGATGGTTTCGGCCATATGCAGTACGGTGAAAGGGTATCCGGAGTAACTGACGTTGTCGTAGTGTTCTAGTGGATATGTAAAGGTTGACACGTTCCAGTACGTAAGCACAGTCAAAACGATTAGTTAAGACACCAAAATTATATGCTCGTTGTAGCTCGGTACGACGCTTTTCAAGAGAAGCAATGATGACCTTCCTGAACAGCTTCAGGTCATCAGCAAAAAGCAGAGTGTCGGATTGAAAAAAATTACATAGGTCATTCACGAAGACTATCAACAGAAGGGGTCCAAGGTGACTTCCCTGCGGTACTCCAGATAGGGTGTTGGAAGTTCGTGATCGTGAATTCCTAATTTTTGTGTAAGCCTGTCAGTGCAATAGATATGAAGCAATCCAATCAAGAGACCAAGCTAGAAAATCTGAACTATCCAACTTTGTAAGGAGTATTCTGTGCAGGACACGGTCATACGCTTTTGCAAAGTCAATAAAGACGAAATCCACTCGAAAACCTTTCTCCAGGCTATTATTCGGGAAATTAACGTAACACATCAAATTCGTCACCATAGACCGTTTCTTCACGAACCCATGCTTAGACTCTGAGATGAGAGTTTTTATGGCAGCATACAATCGCTCGTGCATTAAAACTTTAAAAACTTTTGAAATTGAATTCAGAACTGAGATTGGGCGGCAGTTTACGACGTGATGAGCATTGGTTGACTTATAAATCGGAGAAATTTCTGAGACCTTCCAAGCACTAAGAAAAAGGACTGAAAGGACTTTCATTAAGTGATCGATTTAAAATACTGCAAATCGGGGCAGCAACAGATGCGGCGCAGTGTTTCAGAATAGCAGGAGGTATGCCGTCAGGACCAGACCCTTTCGTTGGGTCAACTGCGATCAGCTTCTCGTAGATATCCTGAACGGATAAGCACAGCAAGGGCACGTCAATGTCGTAGGACTCGAGCGATGCGAAGTAGCTACTGTCTGTGCCAATACTAGGAGGAAAGTAAACGCTTTGGAAGAATTCAGCAAACATATTAGCCGATTTGGTCAAGCTGTAGGAAGTGACACCGTGGAAGCTTACATCAACAGGGACAGCGGCGTTTTGTTTTTTTTTTTAGATGTGTCCAAAATGATGAGGTGTCGTTTTTCACGTTTTCTTGAAGACGCGAGACATGTTGACGGTGAAGCAGCTCTTTTAAACCTTTAAATTCGCTTTCTAAGCGCCTGAAATAATGTTTACTGTCTTCAGAGCTAATTCGATTGAAACATTTGCGTGCTTTTCGAAGCTGATTGCGTAGACGATGAAGATCAGAATTCCACTATGCGTGTTTCATAGATTTGAATGTATGAGGGCGCTTTAGAGGAACATTTTGTTTCAAAACTGTGTACAGTTTCAAGTCGAACAATTCGACAGCGGATTCCACGCTTGTAGCCTCATCAAGACATTCCCAATTGGTTGAGTCGAGAGCAGCTGCACCAAGCTCGAAATTACAGTTTTTCTGAAATCAAAATCGAGTTTACCAACAGGTTCTTCATACTGGAACAATACTGGCGAATATACTGGAACAAATCAACGAATTCCAGGACTCTCTTCTGCCGGTGTTCGTTGATTTCGAAAAAGCATTTGACCGACTGAACCACGAAAACATCTGGGCGTCTCTAAGGCGACGAGGAGTTCCAGAGAAACTAGTCCATCTCATCGAAGCACAGTACGAGGCATTTTCGTGCAAGGTCCTGCACGACGGTGTCTTGTCCGATCCAATCCCGGTAACTGCTGGAGTGAGACAAGGATGTACGAAAATGGAGCAACTGAACGACCTTGTTCTGGCTGACGATATTGTTTTGCTCGCTCAAAGACAACAGGACATGCAAAGCAAACTCAACAACCTCACCGAAAGCTCCAAGGCAACACGTCTCAAAATCAATGTCGGAAAGACCAAGTCGATGGAAATCAACACAGAAAATCGTTCCAATTTCGTGGTAGCTGGACAACAGGTTAAGAAAGTGGAGTGCTTCAAGTATCTTGGTAGCCAGATTACGCCTGATGGTGGTACCAAGAAAGACATCGAAACCCGGATCAGAAAAGCCCGATTTGCGTCTGGCGCTCGCGCCAGATCTCTGTACGAACGAAAATCTGAATCTTCAACTCTAACGTCAAATCTGTATTGCTGTACGGCTGCGAATCTTGGTGCACATATGCGGTGGCGACGCGAAAACTGCATTTTTTTGTGAATTGCTGCCTGCGGAACATCATCCGCGCTTGGTGGCCTGGCAACTGGATCTCAAACGTGCAACCTCATCGCCGGTGTTATCAAAAGGCGCTAAAAATCGAGATCCGGGAACGTAAGTGGAGATGGATTGGGCAAACGCTGCGAAGAGATGAAAACGAGATTTGCAGAGAGGCGCTTGACTGGAATCCAGATGGGCATCGAAGAAGAGGCGGGCCCAGAAGCTCGAGGCGGTGTAGTCTAGTCGCTGAAATCCGCACAGTTAACGAGAACATTGGCTGGCAGCTAGTGAAGATGGTGGCTCCGGATCCCTCTCTTAGCACAAAACATTCTACGTGCTTTTCTGTATAGCTAATATGGCTTCCTTTTCAGCCCGGATTAAAACCAGGGTTGCTGCTCTAATGATGATTTCTGCCGACTTTTCTTTAATTTCAGTGCCCAAATCACCAATGAAACCCCCGCAAATACCACTTTAAACCACCAAACTCCCCACTTTCCGCGATTTCAGTTATTTGACCAAGGTTTAAAACATCCTTTAAATGAATGTCCCTTAAACTGTGGCAACGCAAGAAAATTCCCAGTAAACATAACAAAAAACTGTCTACGCCTACTAGACAACTGATGCCTTACTAAAATAAACATGAAAGGACCTTAATCATTTCCTTTTAGTATTTCTGAAGTTCACTGACTAGCTCGTTTGAATACGAACGGTGCTCATCTACACCATATTATATTGTACAAAATTTCGCTTAAAATGGATTATTCCCAAGCGAACCTCAAATGTCTTGAAGCTTCGAACACACTACAGCATAAATGATAAGTGATAGTTGAAGAAAAGACTCACCGTAACATTGTTGATTGGGTAGTCCTGTTGCACCTGGACAACTGTTATCGTCGCTCTCGATATAATTTTAACCAGATCAACCTTCGGGTAGTCCGATACTAGCGTAGAGTTCCAGAGCCGCGCTGTTACGTTTATCAGTGCCTGTGCCTTCGGTTGCACATCGTAGATATCGCAGACGATCGTGATACACTTGGCAGTGTTGCGGCTGCAGTCCATGTGGACGATATCGGTCTGTTTGCCGTCTTTGTCAGTCAGCCGTTCGGCACGGATTATCATCGACCGATCTCGCCGTACCCGGTTGAGGCTCTTTTCCGCCGAGGACGACGAAGAGTAAGACGCCTGCTTAGCGAACGATACCCTTTCAGATTTCTCCATTGCGAATGTCAACGATTTGTTGTACGCTCGCTGCGTGTAGTAATCCGTTTGGGGTGGTAGTTCGCTGAGGGCAGCAGATTTCTTCAATTTTAGCGGATTTTCAGCCGTTCCTGGCTGAACCACACATGATCCGCCGTTCGTTGCTGAAAAAAAGGTTTGTTGTTTATTGTTGTTCAGAGATACCTAACAACTGCTGCTTACCATCTACTGTTGGAGTTCCGGTAAGATAGAGTAGCCATTTGCCTTGATCCTTATCGTTTGCCACCTGATGTGGCCATTGGATTCTCACCTGAACCTGCGGCGCCCGCCAAGGCCCATCATTGTAGATCTAGAAAAAAGGGTCAGTTCAGTACACCAATTTATAGTGCTTAGCAGGTCTCCTCAACGCTTACCATATAAATGTGATGAACTGCAGTGCCGATGTCTTCGAATGTTTTCATTGCACTTTCTCCTTTGACTTCGCCACCGTAGAACGTTTGCTGAGGATGTGCGGCACTAAAATTTTAAAAGATGTACAGTCAAACCTTCAGCTAAAACCAATAATGTTCACAAGCGCGGTACTCACCCACTGATACTGATCTTGGCTCGCTTGATTACGTTCACCGTCAGAGCGGCCGTTTGCTTGGCACCTTCTAGTAGGTTGGAGGTCGTATTGACGAATACGTCAAATCCTAATTTCAAAACCTCTTCTTTAACTCGCTGGGGGTCGAAACGGAGGGAAAATTTAACTTCGGAATTTCTCCGCATCGGATTTCCGAGGTTGCAGAATACTAGCGTTGCGTTGAATTTATCACATTTGTATAGGCTCTGAAATAAATGTCAAATAAGCATTCTTCTTAGAAGTGGAAGACGAAGTAAACCAACCTTTGTACCACTGAACGAAATACTGGGATCGTGCTTCACGTACAAATTAGTTTCATACGCCGAATCAGCCAGGTTGGAAACACCAACATGAAGCTGAATGCCTCGATCACGGCCGAGCACCAACGAGTATGACTGGTCGTCTGAAATCAATAATCAAATGTTCAGTTTTCGTGTACACTAGAGTGCCCCAAATGACCCGACTTCTGAAAAAGTTATACGCTGCAGGCTAAAATTGATCCTAGGCCTAGTACAAGATCTCACGCCAAATTTGGGCCAGATCGGATCACGGGAAGGGGTCGCTCAACGAGCCTGAAGTTTGTATGGGATTTTGAGACATTTTGTTCGGGAGAAAAATGAAAAACTAGTTTTTCATCAATAGCTTTGGTTCCCTTCGGCCGATTTCTTTTGAAAACGGGTTTTCTTAAAGCTTAAATTATGACAAATATTTCATCCGAAGATTGCATTTCGATCCGAGTTAACATATAGAAGTTATAAGGGTCCAAAAATAGGATAACTTTTTTAAGGGGGGTATTCATCATTGTTAATGAGTCGGGGCGGTCGAACATTTCGTCGCCTCATTGACAGTGATAAATACCACCGTTAAAAAAGTTAGCCCATTTTTGAAGCCTGGTAACTTTTTCACCTTAATTCTTATCGAAATGCTGTCTTCGGATGAAATATTTTTCATATTTTAGGCTTTAAGAAAACCTGTTTTTGAGAGAAATCGGCCAACGGAAACCAAAGTTATTGATGAATAACTGGTTTTTCATGTTTTTCCCGAACAAAATGTCTCAAAATTCCATATAAACTTCAGGCTCGTTGAGCGACCCCTTCCCGTGATCCGATCTAGCCCAAATTTGGCATGAGATCTTGTACTAGGCCTAGGATCAATTTTAACCTGCAGCGCAGAACATTTCACAGGTTTTAAATTTCCCATACAAATTTGAGGCAGTCTAGTGTACACCCTTAAGTTTTTTAACCAACAAACCTTCTCGTTCCAAAGAAAGCTCCGCTTTGAGGTCCAGTTTCGATTGGCAGATGCCGTCTTTGCCGCAGTCTTTCTGGAAGGTTGCCTCAAAAGTGCGATCGGCTTGTGTTTGATCCAGGATCGGGTCCAACGAGTCCAAAGCCGACGCCGGTAGAGTGGTATCCAGAATGGTATAATTCAACCTGAACCGGATAGGGCTCTGGATGTCGCGGGTGTTGTCCTTGATGTAGACGACCTCCTCTCGACACTCCTGATTTCCATTGGTGACAACGCTTATCTGGCGTTTGATGATGTTAGATCGATGACGCGTGTCTGGCCCGAAGTAGACCCTAGAAAACTTTTTCAGCCCCATGTACGTCTCCGCTTCAATCGTGTAGATCAGGTTGAGATGCTGTGATTGACTGCTCGAGTGGCTGCCGGATTCTTCGTACGGTTCGATCGAACAGCACGCTCGGAATGAAAAGCTAGAACAATATTAACAAATCGTATTGAGAAAAGTTTTCTAGTTAACTAGGGATTATAATCCCGGAAAATACGTACCACGTGGCATTCGCACCCGGATCGGCGTCGCAACCATGCTGTGTTGGATCGATGTTGCTGATCTCGTTCGGGATGACGGAGGTCTTGATGTTGGTGATGGGTCGCGCCAAGAGTATGGTGACTGCTGCCGAGTCGTATGCGCCAATCACAAGATCCGGATAGGTGTTGTTATCGAGATCAATTCCACCGGTCAGCGAGCTACCGAAGGTGTGCAGTTTGGGTACATTCAAGCCCAGAGAGCTAGATGTGATCACCTGGGATGGCTTGGTCGAAAGACCCTTGTTAGATCCGAGATAGATGTAAACAACTCCGTCTCCTTCATAGGGAGCACCGATGGCAATGTCCTCGCATCCATCTTTATTGATGTCGCCAAGATTGGCCAAGGCTAGCCCAAACCTAGATTCAAGCTTCCCTGTAAGCTTCGTCGTATAACTGTTTGTAAAGTTGTTGTTCAAGTTTTGATACACGTATACGGCACCGCCTTCGCTTTTGGAAAAATAAAAGGGAGCCGCTACAAGGAGATCCGGAGCACTGTAAGATAGAAATTGGTTAGTTATCAAGGTACAAGTTCACGAGACACCCCAACTCACTGATCTCCGTTGATGTCAGCCGTGGCCAGCTCGTACCCAAAGCTGGAACCAAACTGTTCTCCAAACAGTTCCCGTTCCTTGTAAATAGGATTACGCTTAACACTGTTTGAGAATATGATCACCTGACCATTGCCACGCGATCGTGGAGCACCACCTGCAAACGACATGTAGTCTCCAAAATAGCGACCACCGGTCACAGCCATGCCGAGGTAGCTGTAGTTCGGTACAGGTGAGTCCGCATTGTCGTGTGGACCGTAGTAATGCGTTTTATCGCGAGCCAGAAAGTCTCCGTCCACTTGAACCGCAAAAACCGTCCCCTTCCAGATCATTACGCCTGGCGTTCCGATGATGGCCGTTCCATCGTCCAGAAGCATCCCAGATGTTCCCGCCTGACAGAAGGCGTACTGTTCGTGCTCTCGTTCGATCGATCGTCCCAAGCAAACTTCCACGGCAAACCCGAACGAAAAGTCGTTGTTCAGGACGTAGCACAAACCTTGTCCCGTGTGGAGACCATTCTCGGTGGTCCGCCCTCGTTCATGGATCTTCATATATCGATGAGCACAGGTGAATATCTTGGGGAAAAAATACAAAATTTTAATTATAACACATCTTAAGTCTGAGCGTTGAAGAACGCTCACCTTATTCTCCTTGCCGCCCGATTTGACCGTAACGCCGAGCCACTGGTTGGTCTTGAGCTCGTCGTAACCCGGAGGGGCCAGTTCATCTTCGTCTTCGTCATCGGCTGGATTCACCATGTATTAAGGGAAGTTCGCGTATCGAAACAACAAACAAAAAAGCAAGACATAATTAGAACAAGTTATGTGGCTAGAGAGCCCTTAAAATGTGCGAATCAAACCACACACGCTGAGCAAAGGAATGTATTTGAGGAGTATCAAACAGGTAGAAAAAATGAGTGTTTTCTGATTATATAATTGCATTCGAAAATCTTTTTTAGTGGTCAAGTGATTTGTTATTGCTGTTTAATTATGAGCCAAGATATGAGTGAAAGCATAAACCAGAAGTTAAGCAAAAAACGAAGCTTAAAATGGTAGCTTCAACTCACTGCACGCTACTTACCTTGGTTAGTTTTACAAACATTCAAAATGAATATCATGATGATGTTAGTTTTATATGAGGTCATGCGTTAAATGATTTATGAAAAAAAATCTCAAAAACTTCGGAAGCTAATAGATTTAGAGTAGCGTTTAAACGAACGAACAAACACATATACAGTACCGTTCATAATTGTATAGAAATTGGAAGCAAGCGCACTGTCACTTCGACTTTGAACTTCCATAACTTTTTACTCTGATGAAATTTTTTGATCAATTTTTTTGCGTTAGATAGATCAACTATAACACTGTTATAACACAAAATTTGAGCTTTCTGGAGTTTGTGTGCCGTGAGAAACAGTAATTCTACGAAAATCGGACTTTTTGGACTTTTCTCATTCAAATTGCAATATCTCTGAAACAACGCTACATTTTTTATTGAAATTTTTCAGAGTGATTGTTTAAACATAAAGCTAACATGTCTGAAGTTTTCGAAAAGTTCTATCGATGAGATCAAAAGTTACGCGGCGAGGTGCAATATTTCAGGCATGAACCTTGAAATGCGATTTCTATAGAATTTTGGACGAATGTTTCCATAGGAAAATCAAATTCTCTGTTTAACAACCAGTAAATCTTTTTCAACCGAAAAATCACAACAATATTGCGAGATTCTGATTTCAAAACACAAACGGATCATTTATTCATTTTTTTCTTTTCTTCATTGCTTTTGCCAGACATTTTTTGTCTGATTGGTGGAGGAAACGATATTGTTCTCATGAATCGTCCAAAATTCTATAGAAATCACATTTCAAGGTTCATGCCTGGAATATTGCACCTCGAGTAACTTTTTATCTCTTCGATAGAACTTTTCGAAAACTTCAGACATGCTAGCTTCATATTTCAACAATCACTGTGCAAAATTTCAATACAAAATGTTGCGTGGTTTCAAAGATATTGCAGTTTGAATGAGAAAAGTCCAAAAAGTCCGATTTTCGTAGAATTACTGTATCTCAGGCCACACAAATTCCAGAAAGCTCAAATTTTGTGATTGTATAGTGTGATAGTTGATCTATCTAACGCAAAAAAAAATTGATCTAAAAATATCATCAGAGTAAAAAGTTATGGAAGCTCAAAGTCGAAGTGACAGTGCGCTTGCTTCCAATTTCTATACAATTATGAACGGTACTGTAGATTCTCAGTGGAACTACATGTACCTTTGAAGAGATCTAAATTCTTCTTAAGACTCAAGCGTACATCTTTCAAGGATATTTATAATGGCTAGCATCTTACTAATGCTAACACCAACAGCCCACAGAAAGAGTACTATGTATGCCGTGACCGAGACTCGATCTCATTACCTCTGGCTTAGAAGACTTGAACGCTATCCTCTAGGCCACGGTCGACAGCAATTTACTCTTATACAGTTGTTATTACAAGCATATTACTGAACATGCTCTGTTTATTTATTTGTATTTTTTTCCATAATGAGACCAAGTTTTAAGCTGCAAAAAAAACGGCTAGGTTCAGGTACCAAAGGACGAATAACCAATTACAAAAATAATTGGTTTTTTTAAATGAATCACGACAAAAATTACAAAAAATGGTAAAAGTTTGTCATTTCAGACGTTTTTGGTGTTTTTTTTTTATTTTTAAAATTGTTATTTGGATATTTGTGTAATTTTTAAGATAACTCATAAATATTTCAATATGGAAATGTGTTTTGGAGCGATTTGTGATTAATTTTACGTGTCAATATTCTAGCCAAATCCAGGAAACAGGTTACATTTTATAGAAGGTAACAACCCAAGTACCTATCAGTTACATTTCGATTACGACTTTACTAGCTATAATGTTTCCAGATTTCCCGGTTTTGACTGAGTTTGTCCGGATATTTAATACAAAATTTGGGAAATGTCCTGTCCAGCCCGGTTACCCGGATTTCATTGAAAAGGCCCGTGTTTGCCCGGATTTATTCATGTTATTGAACAAATCAAACCTAAAAAACAAATCATGTAGATTTTTTTTTTTAAATTTATGTGCCCAACATGAATTTTTATTCAACAAGTTTTATAAAAACAAGCATACAAAGTTTTTTGGAAGCCTGAAATTCGATTTAAAATCTTCTGATGAGTTTTGAAGAGAAAAAATGGTTATAAAGTTTTTTTTTCTTGATTTTTGTTGAGTAATTCCTGGGTTTTGGCCAAATTTGTCCGCGTATTGCCCGGATTTTTGGTCGACAATTTTAAATCAAATGCCCTGCTTTTGCTTGAAATCGGCTTTTATATACGTTTCGTCGTCCATCACACAGCAGCCATATTTTGTCAGCATCTTCTCGTAGAGCGTCCGTGCCCGAGTTTTAGCCGTCGATTGTTGCCGGTTTGGGAAGTTCTGTACCTTGTATGAATGTAGTCCAGCTCTCTTCTTTGCATTCTTTCAAATCACGGCTTGAGACGTTGGGATTTGCTTTAATCATCACCTTTCCCTCCGTATTTTGTTCTCCGGTCCCGGTTTTCTTCCAGCTCCTTTGCCGTGGTCCAACGTCAACCGCTCCTGAAACCGCTTCAACACTCTGGAGATGGTTCAATGGTGAATGTTCAACATTTTTCCCAACTGCATGCCGGTGCGACAGGTCAGTAAATTCCAGGTGTTTGGAAAGAATTTGTTTTCTCTTCCTCTTCTTCTTTCTACTTGAACTGCTTATGCAGCATCGATGGACTGCCAGCCAGCAGTTCTGGATTAAGAGCCAGTAACTTAGACTATATGTCCAATTTGTTTTCTCGACTCGCGTTGGTTCACGTCTTTTTCGTTGAATTGAAAAAACAAGACTTCGAGTTTGACAGCATCATGTAAACAATACATATCAATGAGAGAGTGTGCAATATTTGGTTGATTTTCACCCAATGGTAAAAAAGTTATACTCTTTTGAATGTGCCGCAATAATTTTGTGTTCGTCCTTTAAACAGATCCGGTGTCCAATTCACGTACGGGTCTGTATATTTCTTCCATGAAGGCTAAGGATGTTCCAGAGAATGTTAAATTCATGTGAGAATGTTGTTTTCCAACAAAGAGCTTTTCGCATTTTTTTATGGGCCATACCATGCAGGTTCAACAGCTTGTGGTAGAAAAAATCGTGGGACAACTAGTTCCAATCATGTCTTGTCTGTTTATTAAAATAGTCTAGGCCCTTTTGGTTCAACATATTTCAAGGTAGATCTTTTTTCATACACAAAAAAAACGTAGACGGAAGTTTTGAAAGAGATATTATGCTGAACGGAAGTTTGAAAATATTAACATCCATTTTTTAGAGAGAGAGAGTAGTCTACGATAGTGGTAGAAACTATTTCCTAGCATAAAATCATTCAAAGAACAGTCTAAAAAGCGAGTACCTTCTCTGCGAATCTAGATATTTGTGACGTGATCCCACCCAAGTGAACCACCCTATCGTGCGAGAGAGGGTCTATATGCATCGATAACGTCAACCGGTCGCTATCTGGCCACACCGCGACGCCCGGCCGCGACTGGTGTCAGATTATTTGCATATCCTCACATGCTGGCATTTTTTTTTCGCTGCTCTCTTCTTACTTGCTTTTTTATTGCACATAGAGCTTTACATTATTTTAATCACAATATTCAAAAGGGTTGGCTGTTATCGTTAATACAACAAACTAAAGTCAACCCCGACTCAATACAGCCGACGACGTATGGTCGCCTCGCTGGAGTCAGTCAGTAGTTAGTTGGGCGTATCCGGAGTTCAACGGTTCAGCTCAAGAACATGTCTGCGTTTTAAGGTTTATCTGTTGGTACAGATTGTGGCAACATTTTTTCAATCAAAAGGCAAACCCCCTTATTCTGCGCCGCGCGTGAGGTGACGATAGTCGAGTCACCCGATTCCAGTAGTCGCTTTAGGTGAGAAACGTCTTTTAGAATTAACTTTTTGAGTTATTATCCTAATCTAGAAGTCATCGTGAGTGACAAATCGTATGCTCTGTCACATCGGTTTCGGGAATGAGGTGACAAAACTCACGCGACTCCGACTCGACTCGACTATCGTCACCTCACGCGCGGCGCAGAATAAGGGGGAAATCATTTTACGCAATTTAGTTTGGATAGCAGTGATTGATAATCATAAATGCTAAATTTGTTTGATTTGGTTGATCTTCGAGAAACTGCTTCCTCTGGAGTATAGGTATTGATCGTTTCGATACTCTGTGCCACTTCTGTCATTGATGAGATGACATAAATGGGCATCAGAAGAAAAATATGTCCGCTTGTCTTTTATGAATTCTTCATATTTGAGTAATGATTTTTTTTATCAAAATGCGGTCATTAATGCTCGTGCTTTATGAATGGCTAGTTGACAGATGTTAAACGCGTGCAAATGGTTCTCGATTTAGTAAAAAATAATGTTAGCTGACTTCTTTTTTTGTCTCAATGCATTAGATCAAATATTTGTTAGAAAAAAAAAACAATGTATGCAAACAAGCAAAATACATCTGCCAAACACATAATCAAACTCTCTAAAAGATAATAATCAAAATAAAAGCACCCACAACCACTTACTTTCGTAAATACCAGAAGATTCTACAAGATGTGTTACAATCAATTTAAGGCGTTTGTTTTAGTCAATGGACGGTAACAGAGGCGTTGTTGATTGATGTTTGGTAGTCGATTGTAGATTTTTGATTTATTTGGTTGGATTTTGTGTTTTTAAATTTTGCGAATCGTCACAAAACCCAAAGTGGATCGACACACAAATAAAGTAGAAGAAAATAACAAAATCGAATTAGTATTGAACGAAAACAAAAATATGCTGGAACCAATACACAAGGAACGCCTGAAAAAAATTCTCTTTGATGGTTTGTCCTTTTCAATTTCGATTACCAATACCAATACGCAAAGCTTAATCCTAAATGTAATTCTGGATCTCAGTTCCAAAATAAAAAAAGATACTGAATAAGGAACTCTGAATTTGAATCTGAGATGTAAAACTAAAGCTGAAATCTGAATCTGAAATGTTCAACAGCAATCTGAATCTGAATTTGTAAATCTGATATCTGAATCTAAAATCTGAATCTGAATCTGAAATCTGAATCTAAATCTGAAATCTTCACTTGAAATCTGAATCTGAAATCTTCACTTGAAATCTGAACCTAAATCCGAATCTGAAATCTGAATCTGAAATCTGAATCTGAAATCTGAATCTGAAATCTGAATCTGAAATCTGAATCTGAAATCTGAATCTGAAATCTGAATCTGAAATCTGAATCTGAAATCTGAATCTGAAATCTGAATCTGAAATCTGAATCTGAAATCTGAATCTGAAATCTGAATCTGAAATCTGAATCTGAAATCTGAATCTGAAATCTGAATCTGAAATCTGAATCTGAAATCTGAATCTGAAATCTAAATCTGAAATCTGAATCTGAAATCTGAATCTGAAATCTGAATCTGAAATCTGAATCTGAAATCTGAATCTGAAATCTGAATCTGAAATCTGAATCTGAAATCTGAATCTGAAATCTGAATCTGAAATCTGGAACTGAAATCTGAATCTGAAATCTGAATCTGAAATCTGAATCTGAAATCTGAATCTGAAATCTGAATCTGAAATCTGAAATCTGAATTCTGAAATCTGAATCTGAAATCTGAATCTGAAATCTGAATCTGAAATCTGAATCTGAAATCTGAATCTGAAATCTGAATCTGAAATCTGAATCTGAAATCTGAATCTGAAATCTGAATCTGAAATCTGAATCTGAAATCTGAATCTGAAATCTGAATCTGAAATCTGAATCTGAAATCTGAATCTGAAATCTGAATCTGAAATCTGAATCTGAAATCTGAATCTGAAATCTGAATCTGAAATCTGAATCTGAAATCTGAATCTGAAATCTGAATCTGAAATCTGAATCTGAAATCTGAATCTGAAATCTGAATCTGAAATCTGAATCTGAAATCTGAATCTGAAATCTGAATCTGAAATCTGAATCTGAAATCTGAATCTGAAATCTGAATCTGAAATCTGAATCTGAAATCTGAATCTGAAATCTGAATCTGAAATCTGAATCTGAAATCTGAATCTGAAATCTGAATCTGAAATCTGAATCTGAAATCTGAATCTGAAATCTGAATCTGAAATCTGAATCTGAAATCTGAATCTGAAATCTGAATCTGAAATCTGAATCTGAAATCTGAATCTGAAATCTGAATCTGAAATCTGAATCTGAAATCTGAATCTGAAATCTGAATCTGAAATCTGAATCTGAAATCTGAATCTGAAATCTGAATCTGAAATCTGAATCTGAAATCTGAATCTGAAATCTGAATCTGAAATCTGAATCTGAAATCTGAATCTGAAATCTGAATCTGAAATCTGAATCTGAAATCTGAATCTGAAATCTGAATCTGAAATCTGAATCTGAAATCTGAATCTGAAATCTGAATCTGAAATCTGAATCTGAAATCTGAATCTGAAATCTGAATCTGAAATCTGAATCTGAAATCTGAATCTGAAATCTGAATCTGAAATCTGAATCTGAAATCTGAATCTGAAATCTGAATCTGAAATCTGAATCTGAAATCTGAATCTGAATCTGAAATCTGAATCTGAAATCTGAATCTGAAATCTGAATCTGAAATCTGAATCTGAAATCTGAATCTGAAATCTGAATCTGAAATCTGAATCTGAAATCTGAATCTGAAATCTGAATCTGAAATCTGAATCTGAAATCTGAATCTGAAATCTGAATCTGAAATCTGAATCTGAAATCTGAATCTGAAATCTGAATCTGAAATCTGAATCTGAAATCTGAATCTGAAATCTGAATCTGAAATCTGAATCTGAAATCTGAATCTGAAATCTGAATCTGAAATCTGAATCTGAAATCTGAATCTGAAATCTGAATCTGAAATCTGAATCTGAAATCTGAATCTGAAATCTGAATCTGTAATCTGAATCTGAAATCTAAATCTGAAATCTGAATCTGAAATCTGAATCTGAAATCTGAATCTGAAATCTGAATCTGAAATCTGAATCTGAAATCTGAATCTGAAATCTGAATCTGAAATCTGAATCTGAAATCTGAATCTGAAATCTGAATCTGAAATCTGAATCTGAAATCTGAATCTGAAATCTGAATCTGAAATCTGAATCTGAAATCTGAATCTGAAATCTGAATCTGAAATCTGAATCTGAAATCTGAATCTGAAATCTGAATCTGAAATCTGAATCTGAAATCTGAATCTGAAATCTGAATCTGAAATCTGAATCTGAAATCTGAATCTGAAATCTGAATCTGAAATCTGAATCTGAAATCTGAATCTGAAATCTGAATCTGAAATCTGAATCTGAAATCTGAATCTGAAATCTGAATCTGAAATCTGAATCTGAAATCTGAATCTGAAATCTGAATCTGAAATCTGAATCTGAAATCTGAATCTGAAATCTGAATCTGAAATCTGAATCTGAAATCTGAATCTGAAATCTGAATCTGAAATCTGAATCTGAAATCTGAATCTGAAATCTGAATCTGAAATCTGAATCTGAAATCTGAATCTGAAATCTGAATCTGAAATCTGAATCTGAAATCTGAATCTGAAATCTGAATCTGAAATCTGAATCTGAAATCTGAATCTGAAATCTGAATCTGAAATCTGAATCTGAAATCTGAATCTGAAATCTGAATCTGAAATCTGAATCTGAAATCTGAATCTGAAATCTGAATCTGAAATCTGAATCTGAAATCTGAATCTGAAATCTGAATCTGAAATCTGAATCTGAAATCTGAATCTGAAATCTGAATCTGAAATCTGAATCTGAAATCTGAATCTGAAATCTGAATCTGAAATCTGAATCTGAAATCTGAATCTGAAATCTGAATCTGAAATCTGAATCTGAAATCTGAATCTGAAATCTGAATCTGAAATCTGAATCTGAAATCTGAATCTGAAATCTGAATCTGAAATCTGAATCTGAAATCTGAATCTGAAATCTGAATCTGAAATCTGAATCTGAAATCTGAATCTGAAATCTGAATCTGAAATCTGAATCTGAAATCTAAATCTGAAATCTGAATCTGAAATCTGAATCTGAAATCTGAATCTGAAATCTGAATCTGAAATCTGAATCTGAAATCTGAATCTGAAATCTGAATCTGAAATCTGAATCTGAAATCTGAATCTGAAATCTGAATCTGAAATCTGAATCTGAAATCTGAATCTGAAATCTGAATCTGAAATCTGAATCTGAAATCTGAATCTGAAATCTGAATCTGAAATCTGAATCTGAAATCTGAATCTGAAATCTGAATCTGAAATCTGAATCTGAAATCTGAATCTGAAATCTGAATCTGAAATCTGAATCTGAAATCTGAATCTGAAATCTGAATCTGAATCTGAAATCTGAATCTGAAATCTGAATCTGAAATCTGAATCTGAAATCTGAATCTGAAATCTGAATCTGAAATCTGAATCTGAAATCTGAATCTGAAATCTGAATCTGAAATCTGAATCTGAAATCTGAAATCTGAATCTGAAATCTGAATCTGAAATCTGAATCTGAAATCTGAATCTGAAATCTGAATCTGAAATCTGAATCTGAAATCTGAATCTGAAATCTGAATCTGAAATCTGAATCTGAAATCTGAATCTGAAATCTGAATCTGAAATCTGAATCTGAAATCTGAATCTGAAATCTGAATCTGAAATCTGAATCTGAAATCTGAATCTGAAATCTGAATCTGAAATCTGAATCTGAAATCTGAATCTGAAATCTGAATCTGAAATCTAAATCTGAAATCTGAATCTGAAATCTGAATCTGAAATCTGAATCTGAAATCTGAATCTGAAATCTGAATCTGAAATCTGAATCTGAAATCTGAATCTGAAATCTGAATCTGAAATCTGAATCTGAAATCTAAATCTGAAATCTGAATCTGAAATCTGAATCTGAAATCTGAATCTGAAATCTGAATCTGAAATCTGAATCTGAAATCTGAATCTGAAATCTGAATCTGAAATCTGAATCTGAAATCTGAATCTGAAATCTGAATCTGAAATCTGAATCTGAAATCTGAATCTGAAATCTGAATCTGAAATCTGAATCTGAAATCTGAATCTGAAATCTGAATCTGAAATCTGAATCTGAAATCTGAATCTGAAATCTGAATCTGAAATCTGAATCTGAAATCTGAATCTGAAATCTGAATCTGAAATCTGAATCTGAAATCTGAATCTGAAATCTGAATCTGAAATCTGAATCTGAAATCTGAAATCTGAATCTGAAATCTGAATCTGAAATCTGAATCTGAAATCTGAATCTGAAATCTGAATCTGAAATCTGAATCTGAAATCTGAATCTGAAATCTGAATCTGAAATCTGAATCTGAAATCTGAATCTGAAATCTGAATCTGAAATCTGAATCTGAAATCTGAATCTGAAATCTGAATCTGAAATCTGAATCTGAAATCTGAATCTGAAATCTGAATCTGAAATCTGAATCTGAAATCTGAATCTGAAATCTGAATCTGAAATCTGAATCTGAAATCTGAATCTGAAATCTGAATCTGAAATCCGAATCTGAAATCTGAATCTGAAATCTGAATCTGAAATCTGAATCTGAAATCTGAATCTGAAATCTGAATCTGAAATCTGAATCTGAAATCTGAATCTGAAATCTGAATCTGAAATCTGAATCTGAAATCTGAATCTGAAATCTGAATCTGAATCTGAAATCTGAATCTGAAATCTGAATCTGAAATCTGAATCTGAAATCTGAATCTGAAATCTGAATCTGAAATCTGAATCTGAAATCTGAATCTGAAATCTGAATCTGAAATCTGAATCTGAAATCTGAATCTGAAATCTGAATCTGAAATCTGAATCTGAAATCTGAATCTGAAATCTGAATCTGAAATCTGAATCTGAAATCTGAATCTGAAATCTGAATCTGAAATTTGAACCTGAACTCTGAATCTGAATCTGAAATGTGAATCTGAACCTGAAATCTGAAATCTGAATCTGAATCTGAAATCTGAATCTGAAATCTGAATCTGAAATCTGAATCTGAAATCTGAATCTGATATCTGAATCTGAAATCTGAATCTGGAATCTGAATCTGAAATCTGAATCTGAAATCTGAATCTGAATCTGAAATCTGAAATCTGAATCTGAAATCTGAATCTGAAATCTGAATTTGAAATCTGAATTTGAAATCTGAATCTGAAATCTGAATCTGAAATCTGAATCTGAAATCTGAATCTGAAATCTATACTGATACCTGAATCTGAATCTGAATCTGAAATCTGAATCTGAAATCTGAATCTGAAATCTGAATCTGAAATCTGAATCTGAAATCTGAATCTGAAATCTGAAATCTGAATCTGAAATCTGAATCTGAAATCTGAATCTGAAATCTGAATCTGAATCTGAAATCTGAATCTGAAATCTGAATCTGAAATCTGAAATCTGAAATCAGAATCTGAAATCTGAATCTGAAATCTGAATCTGAAATCTGAATCTGAAATCTGAATCCGAAATCTGAATCTGAAATCTGTAATTTTGACTGAATTCGAATTTCATTTCATTATTTTGTTTTTTTTTTTATTCAAATTAGGTTATTGATTTAAGAAATAAATAGAAATTCTTTTTTTTGTTTTATTGAGGACAACCATCATGAAAAATTCTTCTTTCGTTAAGCTTATGTGATTGGTTGAGTTTCCAGCTAGACTTTTCCATTGATAAGAATAAGTATTTCCTGTTGAATGTTTTTGAAAACTGAGTTTGAAACGTAAAGAATGTCCATTGTTGATAAAATAATAGCGAATTAATTTAATTGTTAAGTTTTACAATGCAATCAACAATTTACTCGATCTAATTTAAAAACCAATTTATGGACACTCTTTACAGTTCTGGACTTTCTAATCTAAGATATATACTTCCAACTTTTCTTTAACCGACATTAGTCACTTCCCTATTAGTGGTTTTAATGTATTCCCCGAACATTCTATCAACTCCATACCTAGATACTCGCTAAGCTCAAACTACTGGTAACAATATTTGTAACATATGTTTCCTATAGGAGACTTGAACTGGTTGTATCTCGAAGGATCTCGGAATGCATCGAGAAGCTACGCTAAGCTAAAGGTAATGACTATCGTAATATGTTGTACTAGCTATTGGTAAAAAGACCGCGACCGATGGCAATCAATCTGTTGATTGACTGACTGATATGCACTTAAGCACTTTAATGTGCGCGAGCACGATGAAATGACGACTTACTTCGGCGGCCATCTGTTTTGACCTGCTCGCAGTCGTTGCTGGCCTGGGTGATCGGACAGCGAAATAGCGCCCCTGACCGGTTGGTGCCTGGCTGCAGATTCTGGCCAAGTGGTGCCCCCACTAGGACCCTGAAAGCAAACGGAAAGGAAAAAAATGCGATTAGCGTCAAGCGGCATCGATGCTTTTCTACTGTCTCTACGCTGTAATATGCTTAAGTGAAAAATCTCTTAGACACTCGCTGGTAGTCGTGGCAGGAAAATCTTGGCCTGCTACGCCCCGCACGTTGTCCACATTGCCAATGCAATGCAAATAAGTGAAGCGCCATAGAGGCCAATTTGTATGCATTTGCGCACGATCGCAGAAGCCTTTAATTAATTTCATGTCGCGCTTATCTTTCTACGGCATGGCCTGCTCTCTGTCTTTGTTGGTCTGGTTATGCCGTTTTTTTTTCACTTACCCCAGCTCCTTACTTTTGCCCAGGCTGTGGTGGAAGGATTTTATCGTTTTGCGTTTGCATATTTTAATTGAGCGAAATCTCCCAGCTCGATTGCGCTTGGCTTGGCTTTGAGTAAGTATAAAAGTATCCTCGGCGTCGTAAGAAAAAACAAACCGACGACAACGGTCACGCCGCCCGTGAAGTAGACCTTGAAATACTTGCTTGCCTGCTTATCGGATAGCGGTGGGCTTGGGTTGGTATATCTACATACTATTGTACCTTAAAGTTCAAGGTCAATAGTTAATTAAACTGACCTGGAATTTAGGTGGTCCGAACGGACAGGTTGCGATCAGTGACTATATGCCATATGTTTTTGGTGGATTAAAGGATTGTTTATTTGTGTAAAAACATGTTGATCCTAATGATAACTTATTAAAATAATGAATTAAAACCACTTGAATCTACACAGTTCTCGAAATCATTAAAATTTGTCTCCGGAAAGCAGCCCTTGAAACGTCGAAGTCGAAGTATTCGGCGAGGCGGTCGGAAGTTCTCAAAATTCCAGTTAGAGCGCTGTTGGCTTTGTAGTTATTCAGCCGGATAGGAACATAGAGCATAGAGCAGATTTTGGTTCCTTGATCCTGAGGAGAATAGCCGCCAGCAGCATGGGAAAGTCAACCTTCGACACAAGGAGATCCGATACGTATCTAAATCAATTGAGCGGCAACGAATTTCATTGGATAGCCTCTATTCGTTCAGCTCCTTTCTGGTAAAATGGGTACCAAACTGCAGATGCATATGTAATTCGTATGAGGCTTAAACTCCAGCCGATGGTCTAGGATAACGCCAAGAACGTTGATGTGGTCCACCCGGGCAATAGTTTCGTTCCCGAGAGTGTCCTCTGCGTGAAAATGAAACGACCGCACATTTGCTGTGGTTCAGGGGCAGGTTGTTGGTGTCACACCAGTGAGAGAAGGTGTTGAACTGCCTTTGCAAGAGATCGATATCGTCTTGGCCATTGATGGTGTGGAATAGTTTCAGTTCGTCGGCATACGCCAGTTTTGGGCCGTCTAAGGGAGTGAGTACATCGTTAAAATAGATGACAAATATTATCGGTCCCAAGTGGCTTCCCTGTGGCACACCTGAACGAGCGGAGAATTGTCTTGAAACTTTCGTCCCGTTATATAGCTTCGAAACCAGTCCAGTAGGGATCCACAGAATCCTAAACGTTCGAGTTTAGTGATAGCAATATCGTGATTTACTTTGCAGCTGACAGATCAGTATAGATGGCATCAGTTTGGGAATTCATGGTAAAGCCATCTTGCACGAAGGATGTAAAAGTCAGCAGATTTGTTATCTTGGAATATTTCGGCGAAATCCGTGCTGATCGTTGGAAAACTTTTAACAGTTATTTTTGTAAATGAGGCGCTTGGGATCAGACGGGTGCAAGTGCCTAAATGATAGTTTTGAGAAAATGCGCTTGAAAGTTGTGAAGGTGCTCAATTTCACATGTATTTTTCGAATTCGAGCAGTTTTAATTCAACCAAACGGGTGTTCAAAAAAAATTATAAAAAATCTTAATTTTGCACCAGATATACATTTAAACATGAAAAATCGTTAGGTATGCTCAACTCAAAATAGCTTATTTTGGTACTTGCACCCCTCTGATCCTGAGGGCCTCAAATGTTTTCAGGATTATTTGGATCACAAGTTAAAAGCTGGAAATCTTATACAAAATTGCTCTCAGTGTACATACTTAATGTCTATCGAGGCACCCTTCGTACGTCATGCACGATGAAATCAAAAGGCGAATTCGTTCGGTGTAGGAGAAGGAAAAAAAACGACAAGTCACCGTGGAATCTAGAAAGAAAAAGTCCTGCGCGCGTGACCTGCCATTGTGATCTTTTTTTTTTTTTTTTTGAAAGCGAAAACTCGGTTCCTCGGCACATTGCTAAACGGAAGTGACTCGTGCTGGTAGGTTAGCAGCTTTTGGATCGGGGTTGCCGAAGGGTGTTGGACCTAGACATCCGGCTCAATTCGGACATCGATGCCGGAACCCAGCAGCTTCAGCAGGAACCGGTGAGTTGCAAGCAAGATTTAGACGGTGCGTGCCAATTCCAATAGTAAATTCTCCATGCGGTTCACAGGTTGTTCCGGAGAATTAAGTGGAGTTCGTCGGTCCACAAACTGGTCGCAGAGCGGCGGCTTTTTTTTTTTAGTTGATCACCCAGGTGGTAAATCCTTTTTACGGATTGCATTCCAAGGCACGGCGAGCGACCGAGTTCCCTTAGTATGCTACTCTGGGTCCATGGGTGCAATTGGACGACTCATGATACTAAGTACCCCTGCGCCATAAAGTCCACCTGGGGCCGCAGACCTGGTTCCCACCTCGAACTGTTTAGTACACTATGCTTCAATAGTGGGAGGTCTATTCGCGCTAATGCGCTCCAAGGCAATACTCATTAACGAGACCACTTTAAGCAAAAGCTCTCCTCCTTACGGCTCGACGCCTGAACTCTCCTCCAACGACTTGAGAACCGACATCTCCTCGCAGTGACTCGAGATTCCCACACAAACCTCTCCTCTTCGCGACTTGACGCCTGATCTCTGAACTCTGAGGCCTGCGCAGAGCAGCGGCTAACTTAGCCTAAAAGCAGACCACTTACAGCATACCACGTATTTTCTGAAGCAACTGGTGAGTCTCACCTCAAAAAATGGAATTGAAGCTGGAGCTAAGACTGACATTCTTTATCCCTAGATCTTTGACACAACATACCAGTCGGATCGGAATACGAAACCTCTGGGAAAAAGCAACTTGACGCTGCCGAGCCCCGATAAAGGGTGACAAAATTGAAAGCCAATAAAATATATGCAAATTTTAACAATTCTGCATCCACAGGGCTTTGTTGTGGCTCTGTCTCTTCCTGTTTCCCCCAGCAGCTTCAGTCGGTGGTGTCGGTATCCGTATATGAGCCGTTGCTTTCAGCGTGACGAATTAGTTTGGTTTTTGTGTGAGAATACTCCACGAGGCTCAGGAGGTCTGGTTCCCAGTGACTTGGCTGGCCATCCCTGGCCGGGGAAGGGCGGTACCCAACGTTTGCTCGGCCATCTCGTGCCATTAATCAAAAGGTTCTTTATCAGTTGGAGCCGGAAAGCCGGCTCGAACCACGGATTGTGGAAAGCTGTCTTCACGAGCGTCGTTAAAAGGGTACCATTTGTCAACAAAGAACGTAGGAGGAGCTGCACTGTAAGGATCCTGCATCAGGAAATAACCCAGCTTATCACAACGAACAGGAATTACTGTGGCAGGCAAACGGCTCAACAGAAGGTTTCAGCACCAACAGAAGCTCTGCTTGGTTTATCCAGAACTTCGGGATTCGCGGAGAGCATTTCATTGGTGGTGCATGGTCGTTACCCCATCCACACTCCTCGGAGGATATGAAAGTGCATCCGAGAAGAGCCTCACCTCACCATTCAGGAGTTTCGGACGGTGCATGTTGCTGACGTCATACGATGACAAAAAAGTGAGTCCCATTTGATCACCCTGAATACTCATAAATCACGAAAAGTAGTATGTTATGGCCGAATATTTTGTTTATAGAATCTTCTTATTTCTTCTCAGCACAAATTCTTCTTAAGTAAATTTAGAATAAGAAAATGAACATGGCGGTCGATTATGTTGTTCAGCATGTTTGAAAAAGTAGCAGCAGCTCGTCCTTCCATTCGATAGAATCCTGGACGAGAGAGATTGCTTCGTAGTCGACGTTTTTGAAGTCCTGGTAGAAGGGAGCGGCTTCTTCTATGGGAGCATTAATTCTAGTGACATCGAGTGAGACTACTAAAGCTGGGTGATGAGAAACAACTTTATCGAGAGGAGCAGGAGCTGAATCTATAGTCGGATTCCTGAAGCCTTCGTTTTAGAAGCAGAGGTCTAGTATACGGCCGTTTCCATTTTCAAAGCAGTTGATCTGGCGAAGAATAGCGGCGCTCAAAGAGTCCAGGAAGATGTTAGAAGGAGCTGAAAAAAAGGAGCGCATAGGATCTGGGAACAAAGATCCGCCATGGGAAGGGCACCATTTCAAACCAGGCATGTTGAAATCACCGATAACAAGTACAGTACGCTTCATAATTGTATGGAAATTGGAAGCACGCGCACTGTCACTTCGACTTTGAACTTCTATAACTTTCTACTCTGATGATATTTTTTTTTAACTAATGTTATGCGTTAGATAGATCAACTATCACACTATTATATCAATAAATTTGAGCTTTCTGGAGTTTGTGTGGCCTGAGAAACAGTAATTCTACGAAAATCGCACTTTTTGGACTTTTTTCATTCAAACTGCAATATCTCTGAAACTACGCCACATTTTTTATTGAAATTTTTGCAGAGTTATTGTTAAAATATAAAGCTGTCTGAAGTTTTTGAAAAGTTCTATCAATGAGATCAAAAGTTACGCGAGGTGCAATATTTCAGGCATGGATCGAGAAATGCGATTTCTATAGAATTTTGGACGAATGTTTCCATAGGAAAATTATATTCTCTGTTTAACAACCAGTAAATCTATTTGAACCAAAAAATCAAAACAATTTTACGAGATTCTGATTTCAAAACACAAATGGTGTTACATTCAGTAATTTTTCGAGTGTTCTGGTATGGTATCTGAGCAAAATCATACGTTATAAGTTAATACCAGTCCCTTATAAGCAATAATAAGCGTGCAGTCAAAAACACTGAACGGAAAGAAACTCAAAATATGCGATATGATTATATAAAAAATCATTATCTTTCTGCAAAGTTGGCAGCAGTGTAGCTGTCAGTCGGCACCAGGGTTGCCAACATTTTTTTTTTCGAAAATCAGGGAACTGGCGAAATAAAAATCAGGCAAAATCAGGCTACGTTAAAGCTCGTTAAAAGTAACGGAAATTTCGCTCAAAGTGATGACCTTTTTTTTTTGGTCATCGCTCCACATTTTCACTCTAATATGTGTTGTGAGAGTACTTGGTTGAATAATTCTACTGCATCAAGCAATCGAAAGATTCCATTTTAATCCCTTTTAGAATGAAAGGGAATCTTTCGATTGCTTAATTGATTCAGCCACATTTTCATTTCAGCTATGGTACCTACTCCACTAACTTACTACCCATTTTTTATGACATTCGCAAAAATCAGGCAAAATCAGGCATATTTTAAAAAATCAGGGAAATTCAATGGCTTATCAGGTTGTCAGGCATAGCCTCAAAAAATCAGGCAACGCCTGAAAAATCAGACACATTGGCATCTCTGGTCGGCACTAACACCACCAACACTTTGCCGCCAAAAAGTCAGAAGTGAAAAGCAAGTAGCAAATGGTGGACGACTCCAACCCCCTGGCAACTTGACAGTTCTGGCGAGTTTCGTGTGCCTGATTAAAATTCGCAGATGTCGCATGTGTACCGTTTGTTTACATACTTTTCGAACCATGCGTATGGAAAGGGCACATCATCAAATGTGGTGCGAATCATAAAATTCGAATGAATGAAAAAAAGTTTCAACCGAAATTATTACTCTCATTCAATATTCTACTTATTTATTTATTGTATAGGAACAGTTTTCCATAAACCGAGGCATTTTCTGCTATAATTTGAAAGATTTGTTATACTAAAATTTTCATATGTATCGCAGTTTATGAAAATCACTCGATGATGGTTGTGGTAATGTTTTGTTTTACATTTATTGTGTACGATCGTCAACAATAGTTTCGGTGGAAGGGGTTCTTTTCCCAAAAATCTGCCGTATATTAGTGAATTATTTTGATCAGTCCAGAAGTTTTAAACCTTATAAAGGACACACAGATTTACGTCTATGTGCCGTTTGCTTCGACTGAACTTCTGAAAACAAATTCACTCTACGTATAACTGAGCTAATTTTCAATTCTCAACATTTTTTTCATTTGTTGAATCGATTAAAAGAAACCATATTTCCATATGCGCCCTTCCGATATGTTAAGTCGCTTGATTTTCGATTTGACACACGCTCGTTTTTTTATAACCATTTTCGAGTTTTATTGAACCGTTTTATGGTTTTCTTTTGAAAACGTCGAAAGTTGTTATTTTTCAACCAGAATAAATTATTAAATTTCAAGCTTTTTCTAAGTTTTCGATGAAAAGCCATAATAATGGTTAAAATTTCAATGACGAACGAAAATTTTCGTTCCGCCATTGTTTTATCGCGACACGAAAGTTCGGTCTCTGTTTCTTTGGTTTTCTTTCTGTAATTCCTCAATACAGTTCTTAAGGTAAATTGCATTCTATTCACATTATTTTCATTATGATATTCACGATCAACATTTACAGTTTCATTCAAGACAATCGCTGTCCGCTAAACGCACAGCGATCAAGGGACTGGAAATTTGATAAGCCATCAGCAACAGCAGAAAAAATGTACCGCAAAGACAATCTGGTAGGAACCAGAAAGATCCGGATGTGGGGCTCGAGTTCTAACCGTTATTCTAAGCGTAAAAGGTGAGTTTTTGTACCTACATATATACTATTGTGCAACTGCAGGAAACTTTAGTAATTGGAAAACAGGTTGAGAGGGCTAATAGTTAATTTGTACATTACCTAAAATGCCAAATTTATGTTTAATTGTATCTTATTCAATTAAGCAATATGCTCTTCCGCAGAAATCTGAGTCAGGCCCACTAAAAATCTATTTCAACTCAGGAATATTTGGCTCACAGAAAAAAAAAATTAACGATTTTCTTACCTCACACTTCTTCCGGCAGCCTAAAAACAATCTCGGGAATGCCTACTATTAATCGGAGGATCAACACCCACTTAAAACCGAACAACTTCCCAATCGGATACGCATGGCTCGCGGTGAACGAATTTTGGAGAATCCGAAACAAAACTGGAGTCCAAAACAACTTGGAAAATGAACTATCGTGCGTATAGTGCCCTCAGGTAAATTTTCTCTAAATCCTTTTTTTTTTGTTTCAAATTGTAAATTTCGTTTTTTTTTGTTTTCAGATTACGCGTTCAGATACAATTTAAGCTGTGGATAACGTCAGCTTTTATTGGTTGTGGATATTTTGTAGCTTCAGAACCGATGGACATTCCTGTTGAAAAAATGGCCATTTTCAACTCGTTGGTCACCCAGTTTCAGTACAATTAGTACTGAATAATTTTAGTAGAAAAAATTTATTCTTTACTTCTCATCCTTACTTACTTACTTAATGGTCCCACGTCGATTCTGTGGCGCATAGGGCAGTGGTGAAAGACCGCCACTGTCCTAGATCAACTGATTGAAATAAAACAACAATAAAAATTTGAAAATTGTAAAAGGTTTCAAAATATGTATCATATTTATTCCATAAATTCGCCTTTTAACTCTTCTAGAAAGAATCTTGTTCCCTGTTTTCCCAAAACGGTTGTTTTTAACCATTTTTCAGATTTGGTATTACGTTTAAAAAATAACCATAATCCTGGTTCTCTATGAAATCTCATTTTATGAGTTTTCAGTGAAAAGTCATAAAACGACTTGATCCACAGAACTTCGATTATGGTTATTTTTCAAACATTAATGGTTGAACGTGGCCCAGCGTGCAGAACCAGAGAACCAGAAAAAACTGGCACACGCGATTTGTATGGGAAACGTCAAGTTGCCAGGGGGTTGGACGACTCGCAAACTCACGGCACGCGATTTTGACAAAATTTGGAAAGTGCCGCAGGTAAGCGGATAATAAAATCACCGCCAATCGAGCTATCAAAGGGCTCACAATTTTGCACGTCTGTCTGTTCCACTACAGGGACAGAAAGAAGTTCCGGGACTGGTACCGCTGGCAGTCAAGCGTGCACGTGCGAAGTGCAGATTTCTTCTTGGCTCATATGGCTGAATCCATAGGCGTTTTTCCTCGGCCACCATTATCCGGATCGACGCTGAAGGCCACGAAACAAGTCGCCAAGAACATCAACCAACACCAAAGGGGTCTCAGTGAGTAAAGAACCTTCTCCGTTTTAACTATTGTCGCCTTATTGGAATGTCCAATCCCGGCAGGACCCCTTTTGTGGAAGGCTCCTCCTCGAGCTGCATCGTGGCTGCGGCGACATTGCCGGGAAGCATCACCTCCTTTTGGAGACTTCCGAGAACCTTTTCCTGACGATTTTTTGGGCTCTCAGGAAAGCCCGTTCGAATAGGCACGCTGGCCATTACCGGAGGCGGTTTTCGGGTGTTGGCTGGGGAAGCACAATATTGGGTGGTGGAGCAGGAACAACAAAAGGCCACAATTCCGGCAAGATTCCAGAATTCATCCGACTCAAGAATCCTTTTGGTTCTGATGACCAATCGTCGGCCAGAAGTCATCGCGATGTGCACTAAGTCCAACACCGTTTGTCGGAGTTGGGTGAAGGACAAAACAAGCTTGCAACGAGGGAGAGGTGGTACGCGACTGCCACTGGGCGCGGAAGTCACCTTGCGATTACGGGGCGAGGTGTGTTTTCCTTGCCTCTTATCTCCGCATACGCCAAAATTAAATTGGAATAGTCAGCAACAGAAATAAGCTAGTATCACCAGCTATGGAATCCGCGATCCGGGTTCAGGATCGATCAGCGTCTAGGTTGAGGATCGGGATCCAGAATCAGGATCCTGAATTGTGATCGATTCAGAGCCATGAGCCAGTATCTAGAATCATGAACCAGGCTCTAGGATGCAAGATCAAGATCCGAGATCACGATCTATGTTCCGAGAATCAGAATCACAATCCAAGACTTAGGAGATTAGAATAAGGATTATGATTTAGAATAGAAATCCCTGATCAGGATCAGAGTAAAGGACCAAAATATAGAATCAGTATCTGATATCAGAATATCGTTTCAGATCAGGAAATTTATCTTGTTTCGAATCAAAGTCAGGGTAAGGTTTGGAATCTGGAAAGAAATCTGAATTGGGATCAGCATAACAAGTCAATTGCAACCTAAAGCAGAAAAACTTGTGCAATACAACCGCAAGGTTCAAAGAGGAATTAATACTAAAATTTACCACAACAGGAAAATTTTTAAACCCTCATTGAAGATAGTATGTTTCTACAAGAAATAAATTTTCAATAGATGAGTTTAACGTGATTCGGAATTTTATTTTTTTGTTAATATAACTTAAAAAAGTCATCTCCTGTTCAGATCAATTACTCACATACATTAAATTTACTTTTTAAAATTTCATTGGTGTTTCAAGTAACATACGTAGGTATTGCCAGCTTCACATGACCAGATTACCTCAAAACAGAATTAATTTTCTTATAAAATGGCAAAGCACCGGGTGGAAGCCATTATCTGCGACAAAACCAGTTCAAGGCGCTCTGAACTGCAATGATTGGAGCCTTTTTTTGCGCATCCGAGAAAAAGCGTCATTGTCGTCATCGCATAGTAGAATTGCAAGTGCAAGTTAATGCTCCTTGAGAAATCCATGCTAACGTGGTAAAAAACCGCATCACCCCAGCTAAGGAGAGATAAATTATCCCACCGACCAACCGATCCTCACAAGACTGGGTTGATGCGAGTGTAGTGTATGTTCCGAAACTGAAAGTCGCATGAATTTTCGATATATTGGAACCCTCTGGGCTGGACCCTGTGATAGCATTCAAGATGAAGTCAATTATTTATTTTTGCCGCCGCTAATTTTCATTCTTCGCTTTTGCTCCGCCATCCCTGGGACGAGTCAAGTCGAATCGAGTCGAGTAGGTTGGAAGGTAGGTCCTGCGTTCGGGGTTCCGCACGGATTCCGGACACCGATCAGGAACCTCGTTACAACAATGCCCCCTGGACTCGGGGCTTGCGCATGATGATTGGTTTTTGCGTATTTGGAGGCCAAATATTGGCTGCAATCAATACGTTTATTCCATGCGGAATGTGAATATTTACGGTAGGTATAAGTTAGAGATTCGCATTCGTTTCGTTTCGGCAGCAATTTAATGATGCTTCACAAATGAACGAGTTGAGCGGGTGGGTTGTTTGGCTGGTTGCATGAGATGCACATTTTCTCGGCAGCCAGCCCACGCGCCTGTCAACGTCGTCGTCTTCGATGGCCCGTTCTTGTTGGCTGTCGTTGTCGTTGGAGGCTGTGAGCTTTCTTTTTCGCCTTTTGTTTGCGACTGTTTATTCATAAGCCTTTGGGATTTGGAGAAAAAATAGAGGATTTAACAATAGTATTAAAACCATACTTTTAAAGAAAATCGTCCCAGGGTGGAAAATACTCACATGAAAATAAAATTTCAACGCAAATCAAATTAAAATTGCTTCACAACAAATGATTTTTTTTTCTTTTGACAGCTGATCAATTTTCAAATGAATCAATCCAAGCAGGACACTTTTTTGAGCGCGTGTAGGGTCAAAGTAAGTTTTTTTTAGGAGGTAACCATCCACTATATTGATTTGATTACTGTAATAATTATTGTTTTTTACTGTGTATTACTTATTTGAGTTGATCTAAATCACACATACTAAAGCATCGTCTTAGGGAAGCCTACCAATAGCTAGATAGGTCCTCACTCCACAGTT
Organism: Uranotaenia lowii; assembly: GCF_029784155.1. Taxonomy (NCBI): domain Eukaryota; kingdom Metazoa; phylum Arthropoda; class Insecta; order Diptera; family Culicidae; genus Uranotaenia; species Uranotaenia lowii. The sequence goes on from NC_073691.1 coordinate 92,736,494, forward strand.
AAGCCCGGTATCTCGATTGTAATAGACGCGATGTTAAGATAAATGATCAATAAACCACGTTATAAAACACTTACAGCTGACGGTCGTGACGCAGTTGTTATGAGATTTATTGATCGGTATATG